>NC_133335.1:4098005-4280957 GCF_042186555.1 Aquarana catesbeiana
GTTCCCCGCTGTTGGTGTCAGTGAAAGGAATGGTTCCCCGCTGTTGGTGTCAGTGAAAGGAATGGTTCCCCGCTGTTGGTGTCAGTGAAAGGAATGGTTCCCCGCTGTTGGTGTCAGTGAAAGGAATGGTTCCCCGCTGTTGGTGTCAGTGAAAGGAATGGTTCCCCGCTGTTGGTGTCAGTGAAAGGAATGGTTCCCCGCTGTTGGTGTCAGTGAAAGGAATGGTTCCCCATGGTTGGTGTCAGTGAAAGGAATGGTTCCCCACTGTTGGTGTCAGTGAAAGGAATGGTTCCCCACTGTTGGTGTCAGTGAAAGGAATGGTTCCCCACTGTTGGTGTCAGTGAAAGGAATGGTTCCCCACTGTTGGTGTCTTTGGAAGGAATGGTTCCCCGCTGTTGGTGTCAGTGAAAGAAATGGTTCTCCACTGTTGGTGTCAGTGGAAGGAATGGTGTCCCAATGTTGATGTCAGTGGAAGGAATGGTTCTCCACTGTTGATGTCAGTAGAAAGAATGGATCCCCACTGTTGGTGTCAGTGGAAGGAATGGTTCCCCACTGTTGATGTCAGAAGAAAGAATGGTTCCCCACTGTTGATGTCAGTAGAAGGAATGGTTCCCCACTGTTGAGGTCAGTAGAAAGAATGGTTCCCCACTGTTGGTGTCAGTGAAAGGAATGGTTCCCCACTGTTGGTGTCAGTGAAAGGAATGGTTCCCCACTGTTGGTGTCAGTGAAAGGAATGGTTCCCCACTGTTGGTGTCAGTGAAAGGAATGGTTCCCCACTGTTGGTGTCAGTGGAAGGAATGGTTCCCCACTGTTGGTGTCAGTGGAAGGAATGGTTCCCCACTGTTGGTGTCAGTGGAAGGAATGGTTCCCCACTGTTGGTGTCAGTGGAAGGAATGGTTCCCCACTGTTGGTGTCAGTGGAAGGAATGGTTCCCCACTGTTGGTGTCAGTGAAAGGAATGGTTCCCCACTGTTGGTGTCAGTGAAAGGAATGGTTCCCCACTGTTGGTGTCAGTGGAAGGAATAATGCCCCACTGTTGGTGTCAGTGGAAGGAATGGTTCCCCACTGTTGGTGTCAGTGAAAGGAATGGTTCCCCACTGTTGGTGTCAGTGGAAGGAATGGTTCCCCACTGTTGATATCAGTGGAAGGAATAGTGCCCTCTGTGTTGGTTTTCTATTGTATGGCTTCTTCTATTATCATCTTGGATAGTAACGCTTTCTAAACGCATGCTGTAAACACAATAGGTGTGTTTGTTGATGCGTTTGTGGCACATTTGCAGTGCATCTACATTGATGTGAATAAATGCATTCGGGGAGCGGTACAGTCAGCCGAACACTACATGTCAGATACATTTTGGTGAGATGGACACAAAGTGACACCAACATGACCATGTGAACTACACTGTCCACTGCAATGCATATAACTTACACAGAGCGCTGACAGGTGTTCGTCAGGAAACGCCCACTTTGAACGATCGTGTAAACTTAGACTTACATGTTAAATCTCATAGGAGATTACAGTGATTGGGTTTCCATCTACTTTTATTTGCCTAAAAACAACAAAGTAAATGTTTATTTCCCTGGGAAGTATTTGTTTGTATTGCAGGATGCAACAATGTAATTATTTATTAGAGAAAACTAAACACTTCATCATCAGAACTAGGAGAATTCCCGATATGACAAAAAGAAGGATTAGGGAGACTAAGCGTCTTGTCGAAGTATATAGAAGCCCCCCATAGCACTGAGCCTGCCTATAAAATGTGATGACAGATCCCAACAGCTGTGGACTGCGAGGCTCGCCCAGCCCCTTCCCCGACCCCAGCCAAAAATCCCTCACAGACACACACTCCAGTAGATGAGAGATCCCTACCAAGAGCAGGACAAGTCTCAGACCCCCTGAAGACTCACAGACCCCGGGATCCCACCACCACCACCACCACCATGCAGGAACTTAAAGCCTTGAAGATCCGGATCGCCTTCTTTATCACCCTGATTGGGGTGTCTCTGATGCTGGCCGCCATCATGGGTAACCACTGGGCGGTCATGAGCCCGAAGGTGGACGATTTCACCCAACCCTGCGAGGTGGCCCACTTCGGCCTGTGGAAACTGTGCACCAAGAGGATCACGGTGGAGGGCAACGATGTGGTGAGCACCCTGTGTGGCCCACTCAGTCTTCCTGGAGGTAGGTTCTCTTTATTTACAATATGGATACATTGCGATGTCTATAAGATATTCCTGAGTCTTCTCAGACTGGGAGAACTGGGTTGGACCACTAGTCATTGAGTTTGATGTGGTGAGCACCCTTTGTGGCCTATTCATTCTTTCTCGAGGTAGTTTCCCTTTATTTACAATATGGATACATTGAGACATCTATAATATCACCCTGAGTCTTCTCAGACTGTGAGCACTGGGCATTGGGTTAGATGTGATAAGCACCATGTGAGGCCCACTTAGTCTTCCCGGAGGTAGGTTCTCTTTATTTACAATATGGATACATTGAAATGTCTATAGGATATTCCTGGGTCCTCTCGGACTGGAGCAAGGGGCATTGGGTTGGGCCACTGGTCATTGGGCTAGATGTGGTGAGTGAGCACCCTGTGTGGTCCATGCAGTCTTCCTGGAGGTAGGTTCTCTTTATTTACAATATGGATACATTGAGAGGTGTAGAAGATATTCCTGAGTCTTCTCAGACTGGAACCACTGGGGTGGACCATTAGTCGTTGAGTTAGATGTGGTGAGCACCCTGTGCGGCCCACTCAGTCTTCCTGGTGGTGGGTTCTCTTTTTAAAAATATGGATACATTGAGAGGTGTAAAGGATACTCCAGAGTCCTCTCAGACTGGGAGCACTGGAAATTGGGTTGGACCACTACAGAGTGAATGGAGTATAAACAAGTACACTATTCTTGCAACACCAAATTTCCGACAACTTGACCTTTCGGAGTGATTTACAACGTGGCTGGTAAACCTTTCCAGTGCAAACACAAATGACTAAACCTGGCCACGCATGTTACAGTCCAGTTGTATAAACTTCTTTTGATAGCAATAAATCAGCAGTGTGAACCCACCTGATTGGATATCCTGACAAGAGGGTTTAAGTCGGACTAACGCTACCTATTTGTTGAGAAATCAAATGCAGAAAACATTTCATAGATTTCCAGCTTGGTGACTCAACCCCCTCCCCGTCTACATATCTACATGTATCCACCAAACATTATAAATAGTATATGTGTCCACCAAGCTATACCTACAGTAACACACTGAAGTCCATGAGATGCAAAATAAACAAACCAAACATAGAATAATACACAGTATCTCACAAAAGTGAGTACACCCCTCATATTCTCATTCTTTCTTTTCATGTGACAACACTGAAGAAATGACACTTTGCTACAATGTAAAGTAGTGAGTGTACAGCTTGTATAACAGTGTAAATTTGCTGTCCCCTCAAAATAACTCAACACACAGCCATTAATGTCTAAACCGCTGGCAACAAAAGTCAGTACACCCCTAAGTGAAAATCTCCAAATTGGGCCCAAAGTGTCAATATTGTGTGTGACCACCATTATTTTCCAGCACTGCCTTAACCCTCTTGGGCATGGAGGTCACCAGAGCTTCACAGGTTGTCACTGGAGTCCTCTTCCACCTCCTCCATGACGACATCACGGAGCTGGTGGATGTTGGAGACCTTGTGCTCCACCTTCCGTTTGAGGATGTCCCACAGATGATCAATAGGGTTTAGGTCTGGAGACATGCTTGGCCAGTCCATCACCTTTACCCTCAGCTTCTTTAGCAAGGCAGTGGTGGTCTTGGAAGTGTGTTTGGGGACGTTATCATGTTGGAATGCGTTAGTCGTTCGTCTGTGTTCATGATATCAACATCCGATGGTTGGTATCACTGTAACATCCTATTATCAGGAGTGCTAGCTCTTCAAAGCAGAAAGAACGCTTATGTGAACTGGGAACTGTTCTGTATCCCCCACAGCCAATCAAATTCAAGCTTCTTTGTTTCCCATCTGCCAAGTGCATGTGTGAATCTGTTGGCAGTGAAGTAACACAAACAGTTCATACTGCAGGCAAGCGGTAAATGAGGCTGCATATGTCTCTGATGTATAGATAACCGGATAAAATACTACAAGTTAGGGTGCTAAAGACAAGATTAAAAGGGACAAAGCAGAAAGGGGCGGGGCCCCTGACCAGTCATTCCAGATTGTATTGCAGAATATAATGGCTTTAGAATTTGAGTAGTTTCAAATGTCCTCAGTATTTCTCATAGGGTGTTATACATTGAAGGATTTTCTCTGGCCACACCCCCTGTCCCCACATTGTAGAACACGCAGTCCTGGAGGTGATGAGTTTGGACCTGTCTCGGGTCTATCAGTGTACCTACCCATGATGCCCACTCCCTGCGGGGTCACCCAAGATTGGGGCCCTGAGATCCAATTTTAGGATTATTCACTATATGATTACCTATTATTAGCCAAGCATAAACTGTGGCACATACTCTATACAGGGGGCCCAAGACCAGCTTTCTGGTTAATCAAGGGGATCACTTTTGCACGCCGTTGTATGAAAAATGCTATGAAAACATTTAGCCCGGGTTCACACCTATGCGAATTAGATGCGGCTTACACCGCATCTAATTCGCAGGACATTTTAAAATACATTCATATGAATGTATCTGGTTCACATATGTGCGTTGCATTCGCACTGCGCATTGCACAAAAAACGTGTGCGTTTTTTGGGCATTGCGGTGCGAACTACAAGCCTATTATCTCCTATGGGAACGCATCTGATTCGCAGATGCATTGCGTTCTGAACAAGGATTTTCTCTTTCTCCTCACTACACCTCCCCCTCCCTCCCCCTCTCCCTGCTCTCTAATCCTGAGCCAAAACGCAATGAATCCGTTGAACAGGAGATTGTTATCTCCCCAGTGAAACCTGAGCTTCAATTCGCACCGCACATGTGTGAAACCAGGCTTAACGTTGGGTGCCAGAGAAGCAGAACAGGGAACCGAAACAGACTGAACAGTGCACATTAAAGTGGGCCTGTCAGGAACTTTATACTTCTGTATTATGTGAATGACACGCCACAATATACAGCAACACAATCATTTAGTGGAAAAGCTCCACCTTTTATCATTAAAAAGCCATCCAGTCAGTGGCTTTGCCTAGGCCAAGATGATGTTGTCAGTCTGCTGCAGGCAGGAGGAAGCATTTTCTCAGTCTCCCCTCCCCCAGTGATCAGAGTGCACATTGTAACTTTGTAGAAGGAGGAAGCATTTCCTAAGTCTCCCCACCCCCCAGTGATCAGACTGTACATTACAACTTTGTAGAAGGAGGAAGCATTTCCTAAGTATCCCCTCCCCCCAGTGATCAGGCTGTACATTATAACTTTGTAGAAGGAGGAGGAGTAATTTCCTCAGTCTCCCCTCCCCCCGTGATCAGACTGTACATTGTAACTTTGTAGTCAGTCACAAGGTGGGAGGTTGCAGCAGAGGATGACCATTGATATATCAGGTGGTCGGTCTGATACAGGGTTGAGCAGCTCTGATATAAAGATGACGGAGGGGGAAGTGCTGCAATCTGTGGAGTTTTCCTTCTTCTGACAGTCAGAGAAAATCCCAGACACAGGACGCATGTTCAGCCATTGAGATGAGTGCAGAGCCCAAAGGAGGAACATTTATAGCTGTGATCAACACATGTCCGGCAACCGCAAAAATTAAACGTCTTGTGGATGAAACTCAATCCCCCCCCCCCACTCCACCGCCGGAATGAGACCAATTTTTTTAGACAGATCTCCATTTCACAAGAGACATTCCAGAGTCAGGAAAACAAGTGTGTCCCAACTATCCCCCTCCCCCTCAAAAGGGTCCAAATACACCCCAAGAATATAGTCTGCGTGTCATCTGTCATCGTATAACAACAACTAGGAGGAGACCAGTCCATATACAGTCAGGTCCATAAATATTGGGACATGGACACAATTCTAATCTTTTTGGCTCTATACACCACCACAATGGATATTAAATGAACAATGAACAAGATGTGCTTTAACTGCAGACTTTCAGCTTTAATTTGAGGGTATTTACATCCAAATCAGGTGAACGGTGTAGGAATTACAACAGTTTGTATATGTGCCTCCCACTTTTTAAGGGATCAAAAGTAATGGGACAGATTAACAATCATACATCAAACTTTCACTTTTTAATACTTGGTTGCAAATCCTTTGCAGTCAATGACAGTCTGAAGTCTGGAACGCATAGACATCACCAGACGCTGGGTTTCATCCCTGGTGATGCTCTGCCAGGCCTCTACTGCAACTGTCTTCAGTTCCTGCTTGTTCTTGGGGCATTTTCCCTTCAGTTTTGTCTTCAGCAAGTGAAATGCATGCTCAATCGGATTCAGGTCCGGTGATTGACTTGGCCATTGCATAACATTCCACTTCTTTCCCTTAAACTCTTTGGTTGCTTTCGTTGTATGCTTCGGGTCATTGTCCATCTGCACTGCGAAGCGCCATCCAATGAGTTCTGAAGCATTTTGCTGAATATGAGCCGATAATATTGCCCGAAACACTTCAGAATTCATCCTGCTGCTTTTGTCAGCAGTCACATCATCAATAAATACAAGAGAACCAGTTCCATTGGCAGACATACATGCCCACGCCATGACACTACCACCACCATGCTTCACTGGTGGGGTGGTATGCTTTGGATCATGAGCAGTTCCTTTCCTTCTCCATACTCTTCTCTTCCCATCACTCTGGTACAAGTTGATCTTGGTCTCATCTGTCCATAGGATGTTGTTCCAGAACTGTGAAGGCTTTTTTGGATGTTGTTTGGCAAACTCTAATCTGGCCTTCCTGTTTTTGAGGCTCACCAATGGTTTACATCTTGTGGTGAACCCTCTGTATTCACTCTGGTGAAGTCTTCTCTTGATTGTTGACTTTGACACACATACACCTACCTCCTGGAGAGTGTTCTTCATGTGGCCAACTGTTGTGAAGGGTGTTTTCTTCACCAGGGAAAGAATTCTTTGGTCATCCACCACAGTTGTTTTCCGTGGTCTTCCGGGTCTTTTGGTGTTGCTGAGCTCCCCGGTGCGTTCTTTCTTTTTATGGATGTTCCAAACAGTTGATTTCGCCACACCAAATGTTTTTGCTATCTCTCTGATGGGTTTGTTTTGTTTTTTCAGTCTAATGATGACTTGCTTCACTGATAGTGACAGCTCTTTGGATCTCATATTGAGAGTTGACAGCAACAGATTCCAAATGCAAATAGCACACTTGAAATGAACTCTGGACCTTTTATCTGCTCCTTGGGATAACGGGGGAATAACACACACCTGGCCATGGAACAGCTGAGCAGCCAATTGTCCCATCACTTTTGGTCCCCTAAAAAGTGGGAGACACATATACAAACTGTTGTAATTCCTACACCGTTCACCTGATTTGGATGTAAATACTAGGGATGAGCCGAACACCCCCCCTGTTCGGTTCGCACCAGAACATGCGAACAGGCAAAAAATTCATTCGAACACGCAAACACCGTTAAAGTCTATGGGACACGAACATGAATAATCAAAAGTGCTAATTTTAAAGGCTTATATGCAAGTTATTGTCATAAAAAGTGTTTGGGGACCCTGGTCCTGCCCCAGGGGACATGGATCAATGCAAAAAAAAGTTTTAAAAAGGCCGTTTTTTTGGGAACAATGATTTTATTAATGCTAAAAGTGAAACAATAAAAGTGTAATATCGCTTTAAATTTCGTACCTGGGGGGTGTCTATAGTATGCCTGTAAAGGGGCGCATGTTTCCCATGTTTAGAACAGTCTGACAGCAAAATGACATTTCAAAGGAAAAAAAGTCATTTAAAACTACTCGCGGCTATTAATGAATTGCCGGTCCGACAGTACACATAAAAGTTCATTGATAAAAACGGCATGGGAATTCCCCACAGGGGAACCCCGAACCAAAATTTAAAAAAAAAATGACGTGGGGGGTCCCCCTAAATTCCATACCAGGCCCTTCAGGTCTGGTATGGATATTAAGGGGAACCCCGGCCAAAATTAAAAAAAAAAAAGGCGTGGGGTCCCCCTCAAAATCTATACCAGACCCTTCAGGTCTGGTATGGATTTTAAGGGGAACCCCGCGCAAAAATAAAAAAAAAAAAACGGCGTGGGGTCCCCCCAAAAATCCATACCAGACCCTTATCCGAGCACGCAACCTGGCAGGCTGCAGGAAAAGAGGGGGGGACGAGAGAGCGCCCCTCCCTCCTGAACTGTACTAGGCCAGATGCCCTCAACATTGGGAGGGTGCTTTGGGGTAGCCCCCCAAAACACCTTGTCCCCATGTTGATGAGGACAAGGGCCTCATCTCCACAACCCTGGCCGGTGGTTGTGGGGGTCTGCGGGCGGGGGGGCTTATCGGAATCTGGAAGCCCCCTTTAACAAGGGGACCCCCAGATCCCGGCCCTCCCCCCTGTGTGAAATGGTAAGGGGGTACAAAAGTACCCCTACCATTTCACAAAAAAACTGTCAAAAATGTTAAAAATGACAAGAGACAGTTTTTGACAATTCCTTTATTTAAATGCTTCTTCTTTCTTCTACCCTCCTTCAGTTTCTTCCTCCATCTTCTTCTTCTTCTGGTTCTTCCTCCGGTGTTCTCGTCCGGCATCTTTCTCCGCGGCGCCGACATCTTCTTCCCTTCTTCTAATCGGGCCGCTCCGCATCCATGATGGCATGGCGGGAGGCTCCCGCCATGCCATCATGGATGCGAAGCGGCCCGAAAAGAAGATGAAGACAAGAAGATGAAGAGAAGAAGATGAAGAGAAGAGCGGGAGCCTCCCTCCATGCCATCATGGATGTGGAGCGGCCCGAGGAGAAGAAGGGAAGAAGACGCCGGCGCCGTGGAGGAAGATGCCGGACAAGAACACCGGAGGAAGAACCAGAAGATGAAGGAAGAAACCGAAGGAAGATAGAAGAAAGAAGAAGCATTTAAATAAAGGAATTGTCAAAAACTGTCTCTTGTCATTTTTAACATTTTTGACAGTTTTTTAGTGAAATGGTAGGGGTACCCTTACCATTTCACACAGGGGGAGGGCCGGGATCTGGGGGTCCCCTTGTTAAAGGGGGCTTCCAGATTCCGATAAGCCCCCCGCCCGCAGACCCCCACAACCACCGGCCAGGGTTGTGGGGATGAGGCCCTTGTCCTCATCAACATGGGGACAAGGTGTTTTGGGGGGCTACCACAAAGCACCCTCCCAATGTTGAGGGCATGTGTGGCCTGGTCCGGTTCAGGAGGGGGGGCACTCTCTCGTCCCACCCCCCTTTTCCTGCAGCCTGCCAGGTTGCATGCTCAGATAAGGGTCTGGTATGGATTCTTGGGGGAACCCACGCCGTTTTTTTTTTAATTTTGGCGCGGGGTTCCCCTTAAAATCCATACCAGACCTGAAGGGTCTGGTATATATTTTGAGGGGGACCCCACGCCATTTTTTTTTTATTTTGGCCGGGGTTCCCCTTAATATCCATACCAGACCTGAAGGGCCTGGTATGGAATTTAGGGGATCCCCCCACGTCATTTTAAAAAAAAAAATTTGGCTTGGGGTTCCCCTGTGGGGAATTCCCATGCCGTTTTTATCAATGAACTTTTATGTGTATTGTCGGACCGGCAATGCAATAGCCGCGAGTACTTTAAAGACTTTTTTCCTTTAAAATGTCATTTTGCTGTCAGACTGTTC
The DNA here is from genome assembly GCF_042186555.1 of Aquarana catesbeiana. Classification (NCBI taxonomy): domain Eukaryota; kingdom Metazoa; phylum Chordata; class Amphibia; order Anura; family Ranidae; genus Aquarana; species Aquarana catesbeiana. The sequence continues at coordinate 4,107,737 of NC_133335.1, forward strand.
TAAACACGGGAAACATGCGCCCCTTTACAGGCATACTATAGACACCCCCCAGCTACGAAATTTAAAGGAATATTACACTTTTATTGTTTGACTTTAAGCATTATTAAAAACACTGCTCCCGAAAAAACGGCCGTTTTTAAAACTTTTTTTTGCATTGATCCATTTCTCCTGGGGCAGGACCTGGGTCCCCAAACACTTTTTATGACAATAACTTGCATATAAGCCTTTAAAATTAGCACTTTTGATTTCTCCCATAGACTTTTAAAAGGTGTTCCGCAGCATTCGAATTTGCCGCGAACACCCCAAATTGTTCACTGTTCAGCGAACTTGCGAACAGCCGATGTTCGAGTCGAACCTGAGTTCGACTCGAACTCGAAGCTCATCCCTAGTAAATACCCTCAAATTAAAGCTGAAAGTCTGCAGTTAAAGCACATCTTGTTCGTTTCATTTCAAATCCATTGTGGTGGTGTATAGAGCCAAAAAGATTAGAATTGTGTCGATGTCCCAATATTTATGGGTCAGGTGTAATTCTCAGTATCTGTTCTTATTCACTTATTCTGTACGTATGGCGGTATACGTATACAACTTCTCTTGTCCTGTATGTCGGGTGTAATTCTCGGTATCTGTTCTTATTCTGTATGTATGGAGATTTTTATTTGTAAAAAACAAACAAGATACATAATAACAAACTAACTGACTGAAAAGAACATAAATACAACAATTACTGACATGTTGTTTAGGTCAAAAACTTAGCAGTTAAAGGGCATCAATAGGAATAAATGTGACAATTAGACTCCTTTCCATAAATCTCCGTTATAAGTCAGAATCGGAGTCACTCTGCCCACTACCAGTTTCCATATCAGATTCTGCGGATCCAGGATCAGGGGGCGGACGCCTTTTAGTGGGCGGGTCATCCTCTGAGCCAATCACATACTCCTTTTCCACTCTTTTTAATTCCTGCTCCAGTTCCTGGGCCTCCAGAGAATAGAAGTCAGCATCTGAATCTGATAACGCTTCATACCTATTGGTGGAAAGTGCCGTACCCACTTCTGGTGCCCCTTTCACTTTTTTAGCTGGCTTCTGCACTAATGTCCAGTCACTTTTGGGTTTACGGGTAGATTTATCTTTTTTCCTATTCCTCCTCTTCTGACCAGTGATCTTTACAGAGACAGGAACTGGAACAGAAGAGGAATGTGGGGCCGGCTGCTCCTTAGCCTGCTGAACACTGTCAGTCCGCCCGGGAGTAATCTCCTGGACCTCCGGGACCACCTCCTCCCTAGTCAATACAGCTCCATTTATTAAAGCTTCCTCCTCTAGTTGTTCTGCTGCAGCCAACAATTCATTGTCTGCAGATTCCCCATCCTTATTATGGAAGGCCTCCGGGCAATCCCTATGGAAATGGCCAAGCCCACCACATAGATTGCACTTAACCTTCTCACAGGTAGAACTGATGTGGCCAACCTCCCCACAAAGATTACACTTCAGGATCGTACAAACATTCGCCACATGGCCAGATTTACCACATTTATAACATAACCTGGGCTGACCTGCATAGAAGCAAACTCCTCTCTCCCGCCCAATGAAAAAAGAGTTTGGTAGGTGATGGGTAACATTGTTACTTTGCCTCAACTTAACAAGAACCCTCCAACCACCTGTCCAGATCCCATCACTGTCTTTAGTTTTTGTCAACTCAGAAACCATTTCACAATGTCTTCTAAGCCAGATGACAACATCCTGGGGGGGCACAGACTCATTCCAGAACATGATGGTAACATTTGCTGTTTCAGGTTTGGAGATGGGAATAAAGATGAAATTCCTCCAACCCTCCTTGTCCCGCAAACCACTAAAACTGGCCCAGAACCGGTCTAAGTCAGACATGAGCTTAAAGCTGACATCATAACCTTGTCTGTCAGGGAGATTGATGACTGCCAGTATGTCTGCAGGAGCAAACCCCATCTGATGACACAGCAACTCCCTTACTACAAACCTCCTATCAGGGAGCTCCTCTCTGGAACCCCTATGCTTCAATCTGACCACATTCCTTCTCTTAAAGGCCTGACCAGTATAACGGTTACTGGTAGAAAAAGAAGGGGCCCCACGGCTCCAGGCATTCCGAGGAGGGATATGACCAGATGGACCAGCATTCCCTTGTGGAGCAGGTGGTGGATCCACCAAAGGGGGGAAGTCCTGAGGGTTATTCTGAACTGACTCCTCCATCGCTACATTCTCAGAGCCCTCAGACTGCTGATGACCCCATTCAGATATACCAGCATTGATAACATCAGAATTATTCACCACATCAATATTAGTGACATCATCACTGCACCTCATATCATCATTACTAGCAGCATCATTACTAGTTACTCCAGTGATACTCCCCCCATGAACACCAGTCCCCCCAGCATGGCTCCCACCATGAATACCAGTCACCCCAGCATGACTCCCCACATGAACACCAGTCCCCCCAGCATGGCTCCCACCATGAACACCAGTCCCCCCAGCATGGCTCCCACCATGAACACCAGTCCCCCCAGCATGGCTCCCACCATGAACACCAGTCCCCCCAGCATGGCTCCCACCATGAACACCAGTCCCCCCATGAACACCAGTCCCCCCAGCATGGCTCCCACCATGAACACCAGTCACCCCAGCATGGCTCCCACCATGGACACCAGTCACCCCAGCATGGCTCCCCCCATGAACACCAGTCACCCCAGCATGGCTCCCACCAGGAGTACTAGTGGCAGCAGCACTGTTCTCACAATCCATGTGCTGGGAGTCCACCATGTCACTCCTCTGAGTCTCCTGTACTGTGAATATCTGCTGGGTTATACTGATGTTCCCACCACCCTCCAGAGCTGGAAGTCCAGCAGGAGGATCTGCTCCAACCTCACTGTCCTCCAGAGGCTGCACAGTCTTCCCTTCAGGAGACACATGTGGTGGCTGCATGCGTTGGACCGAATCCCCAGAGTCTGACTCTGTAGAAGACTCAATCCTTCCACTCAATCCCGCCTCAAATCGATCACAATTGTGGTACACCTCCGCCACTGGTCCCAGTTCTTCCAGAACAGTATCAATGTCCTTTGACACACCGGCCAGTTCAATGCCCAGGGAGTTCAGTTTGCTGTCATATAAAATTTCCTTCTTGGGGTTGGCAGCTTTAAGTCTATAAACACATTCAATCTGCTTCTGTATTCTAGTCTTGGCTTTTCTCAGGGACTCCATTCTTTTTACCAGGAAAGGAATTTTGTCAGCCAGGTGCAGCGCAGGTTCAGACTTTAACACTTTCTGCTTCGCGGCTGCAGGACGCTTGAAATCCTGATCCACCTTCCTATTACCAGTGCTGGTCTGAGGGTCTCTGCTGGGTGTAGCTGGTTTCACTGGGCCAGATTGTGGAAAATTATTACCACCCTCTTCTTTATTCTGCTGCAGCTTAGAGCGCGATGAACGTCCCTGGCTGCTGCCCACCATTACACACTGTTGTAAGTTCTCTTTAATGGTTTTCTGTTCTAAGGAAGTTCTGGTGTATTTACGAGGAGTACTGGGAGAAACCGATGTCTCTGCTCCACTCTGAGCTCTATGAGCTGCACTCTGCTGAGCTTGCTGTGGTTGTAATGGCTGACTGGATTGGATCACGCTTCCAGAACTTGGACTGCACTGGGTGGTATTAGTAAGTTGCTGGACTGAATGAGCCCCACTCTGAGGGGTTTGCATTGACTGTAATGTCTGGCTGGATTGAGTTGCACTTCCAGTGTTTGGATTGTGCTGAGCGATAATAACATGTCTCTGAACAGACTGAGCTGCACTGTGCTGGGCTTGCTGGGCCTGCAATGACTGGCTAGACTGAGAACTCTTTTGCTGAATAACATCACCAGACTTCCTCTTATCAGTATTATCGGTACTTTTCATACAAACATTTCCATGTCTACTTACAGTCTCTGCAGATTGCTTCCCATTCCCAGAACTCTGTCCTCCAGCTTCACCACTAAGGATGAGCTCCGGCGTGTTCGCATGCTGCACGTGCCGATCCCGCCAGGAAGTCGGCACGGCGCAGCGCTAATCACAGGCAGTGAGACATTTCCCGATGTGTGGCTGCAGAGCTCGGGAAATGTCTCACTGCCTGTGATTAGCGCTGCGCCGTGCCGACTTCCTGGCGGGATCGGCACGTGCAGCATGCGAACACGCCGGAGCTCATCCCTATTCACCACCAACCACAGCTTCACCAGACAGTCCTTGTGTAGGCCGGAAAGCCTGGGACTCTCCTGAGAGAGATCCCCGCCCAGGGGAGCCCAACCCTGGGCTTGTACCAGACATCAGAGCAGCTCAGCACCACACAGACTTCAGCTGATCCACAAGCAGCCACACCCTCTGCACAGTACTACTTCTCTTGTCCTGTATGTCGGGTGTAATTCTCGGTATCTGTTCTTATTCTGTATGTATGGACTCTGCGCAGTACCACTTCTCTTGTCCTGTATGTCGGGTGTAATTCTCGGTATCTGTTCTTATTCTGTATGTATGGGCTCTGCACAGTACCACTTCTCTGGTATGTCAGGTGTAATTCTCAGTATCTGTACATATATTTCAGATCTCAGTAGTGTCCGCTCCCTCTCCTCATGCAGTCGTTGACCCCAGACTTTGTATCGGCCGGGACAAAGCTCTCGCTAATTCCATTATTAATTCGTCTGTCACCAAACTCGCCTCCGAGCAAAACAGCTGGAAGCAGATCGCGGTCCTGTCATGAAACGAACCAATCACGGCCACGCATACAAAATTAATAAAAAGACAAACTTTTTCTGCTCCCTGCGTTCTGGATGGTGAAGTGAGACGTCTAGAGTGGTGAATTCTTAACTTCTGACTTAAGTCGATCAAAAGTCAAAATGTTTGATTTGGATATAGCAGGAAAGCTTGTTTCTGAGATCTCTGTGTTCCATTGGAGAAGATTGTCCCTTAATTTCCTGTCCTGGAGACACAACAGGAAGTGAAAGGAAATTTCTTACAAAACGGGGGAGGGGGGGTTCCCTTCCTAGACAGATGTCGCCAGAACAGGTGTCCCCCATTAGAAGCTTTCTCCTCATTTCCTGTTCTGGTGACAACTGTAAAATGTTGGATTTTCTTTCTCACTGACAGTGGTCACCAGGACAAATAGTGGGGTTTATCTACCCAACAGAGGACACAGACAGCAAACAAAGCCTAAGTACATACAAAGAGGCAATAGTCCTTCATCCAACGTTTGCACAATGACTTTCCTCGTGTAGACGACTATCACTGCAGCTCCGGTGAGTGTAGCTCTATCGGTGAGTGTAGCCCTTATCTGCAGTCATATACACTAATACACAAGCTGATGAAAGGGGAATATCTGGACCCTCAAAACGCATTGGCTTTCCTTCTACAGTGGGGAAAATAATGATACAAATGTTATAAATGGAGTTGCAGTTCAGTGAGTAAAATAAGTATTTGATCCCCAAGCAACCAACAATAATTCTGCCCCCCACAGACTGGCTACAGTAGGTGCTCATATCAGTGGTGGAACTATTAGGGTCGCAGCAGTCAAGCTTGCGACTGGGCCCTGGCATTCCGCCACTGTCAGGGGGCCCCAGCGGGATTGCTACTCACAGGTCTCTGAGTGGAGAGCGTGTCCCTCATACAGTTCAGAGCCGTCATTGACAGTTCTCCCTCTCCCCTGTCTCGTTCCATCTCTCTCCCCCCCCCCCCGTGTGTGCACTGCGGGAAGTCAAGTATGAGGCTAACGAGATCATACCTCCCGCAGAACACACACACAGGAGAGGGGGAGGGGGGAGAGATGAAGCAGATTGTCTGTTTCCTCTCTCATCCCATGTGAGAGAGGGGAGAGGGAGAACTGTCAATGACGGCTCTGAGCTCTATGAGAGACACGCCCTCCACTCAGAGACCTGCTGAGGGGGCAGGTGGCACTGATCGATGAGCACTGATAGGTGGATTGATAAGCAAGGTTAGGCTGCACTGATAGGCGGCATTGATGAGCACTGATAAGTGGCACTGATAGGCAGCATTCATGAGCACTGATAGGTGGCACTGATAGGCAGCATTGATGAGCACTGATAGGTGGCATTGATGAGCAGTGGCACTGATAGGGGGCATTGATGAGCACTGATAGGTGGCACTGATAGGTGGCATTGAGGAGCACTGATAGGCATTGAGCACTGATAGGCAGCACTGATAGGTGGCACTGATAGGCGTTGAGCACTGATAGGCAGCACTGATAGGTGGCACTGATAGGTGGCATTGATGAGCACTGATAGGTGGCATTGATGAGCACTGATAGGTGGCACTGATAGGCAGCATTCATGAGCACTGATAGGTGTCACTGATAGGCAGCATTGATGAGCACTGATAGGTGGCATTGATGAGCACTGATAGGCGTTGAGCACTGATAGGTGGCATTGATGAGCAGTGGCACTGATAGGGGGCATTGATGAGCACTGATAGGTGGCACTGATAGGTGGCATTGATGAGCACTGATAGGCATTGAGCACTGATAGGCAGCACTGATAGGTGGCACTGATGAGCACTGATAGGCGTTGAGCACTGATAGGCAGCACTGATAGGTGGCACTGATAGATGGCATTGATGAGCACTGATAGGTGGCATTGATGAGCACTGATAGGTGGCACTGATAGGCAGCATTCATGAGCACTGATAGGTGTCACTGATAGGCAGCATTGATGAGCACTGATAGGTGGCATTGATGCGCACTGATAGGCGTTGAGCACTGATAGGTGGCACTGATAGGTGGCATTGATGAGCACTGATAGGTGGCATTGATGAGCACTGATAAGTGGCACTGATAGGCAGCATTCATGAGCACTGATAGGTGTCACTGATAGGCAGCATTGATGAGCACTGATAGGGGGCATTGATGAGCACTGATAGGTGGCACTGATAGGTGGCATTGAGGAGCACTGATAGGCAGCACTGATAGGTGGCACTGATAGGTGGCATTGAGGAGCACTGATAGGCAGCACTGATAGGTGGCACTGATAGGTGGCATTGATGAGCACTGATAGGTGGCACTGATAGGTGGCATTGATGAGCACTGATAGGTGGCACTGATAGGTGGCATTGATGAGCACTAATAGGTGGCACTGATAGGCAGCATTGATGAGCACTGATAGGTGGCACTGATAGGCAGCATTGATGAGCACTGATAGGTGGCACTGATAGGTGGCATTGATGAGCACTGATAGGTGGCATTGATGAGCACTGATAAGTGGCACTGATGGGCATTGAGCACTGATAGGTGGCACTGGTAGGCAGCTTTGATGAGCACTAATGGTGGAATTGATGGGCACTGATAGGTAGAATTAATGGGCACTAATAGGGGGCACTGAAATGCAGCACTGATAGGCAGCATTGATGGGCACTAATAGGCGGCATTGATGAGCACTGATGTCCTCACTCTCGGACCACCAACAATGTATCCTGTGCTCACTCTCTGACCACCAACAATGTATCCTGTCCTCACTCTCTGACCACCAACAATGTATCCTGTGCTCACTCTCTGACCACCAACAATGTATCCTGTCCTCACTCTCTGACCACCAACAATGTATCCTATCCTCACTCTCTGATCACCAACAATGTATCCTGTGCTCACTCTCTGACCACCAACAATGTATCCGGACTTCACTCTCTGACCACCAACAATGTATCCTGTGCTCACTCTCTGACCACCAACAATGTATCCTGTCCTCACTCTCTGACCACCAACAATGTATCCTATCCTCACTCTCTGATCACCAACAATGTATCCTGTGCTCACTCTCTGACCACCAACAATGTATCCTATCCTCACTCTCTGATCACCAACAATGTATCCTGTGCTCACTCTCTGACCACCAACAATGTATCCGGTCTTCACTCTCTGACCACCAACAATGTATCCTGTGCTCACTCTCTGACCACCAACAATGTATCCTGTCCTCACTCTCTGACCACCAACAATGTATCCTATCCTCACTCTCTGACCACCAACAATGTATCCTGTCCTCACTCTCTGACCGCCAACAATGTATCCTGTGCTCACTCTCTGACCACCAACAATGTATCCTGTCCTCACTCTCTGATCACCAACAATGTAGCCTGTCCTCACTCTCTGACCGCCAACAATGTATCCTGTCCTCACTCTCTGACCACCAACAATGTATCCTGTCCTCACTCTCTGACCACCAACAATGTATCCTATCCTCACTCTCTGACCACCAACAATGTATCCTGTCCTCACTCTCTGACCGCCAACAATGTATCCTGTGCTCACTCTCTGACCACCAACAATGTATCCTGTCCTCACTCTCTGATCACCAACAATGTAGCCTGTCCTCACTCTCTGACCGCCAACAATGTATCCTGTCCTCACTCTCTGACCACCAACAATGTATCCTATCCTCACTCTCTGATCACCAACAATGTATCCTGTGCTCACTCTCTGACCACCAACAATGTATCCTATCCTCACTCTCTGATCACCAACAATGTATCCTGTGCTCACTCTCTGACCACCAACAATGTATCCGGTCTTCACTCTCTGACCACCAACAATGTATCCTGTGCTCACTCTCTGACCACCAACAATGTATCCTGTCCTCACTCTCTGACCACCAACAATGTATCCTATCCTCACTCTCTGACCACCAACAATGTATCCTGTCCTCACTCTCTGACCGCCAACAATGTATCCTGTGCTCACTCTCTGACCACCAACAATGTATCCTGTCCTCACTCTCTGATCACCAACAATGTAGCCTGTCCTCACTCTCTGACCACCAGCAATGTATCCTGTCCTCACTCTCTGACCACCAACAATGTATCCTGTCCTCACTCTCTGACCACCAACAATGTATCCCCCCTTAATTTCTGACCACCATAGAAAACTGCTGACACTCCCCCGCACATAGAAAACTGTTGACACTCCCCCGCACAAAGAAAACTGTTGACACTCCCCCGCACAAAGAAAACTGTTGACACTCCCCCGCACATAGAAAACTGTCGACACTCCCCCGCTCATAGAAAACTACTGACACTCCCCCGCTCATAGAAAACTACTGACACTCCCCGCTCATAGAAAACTGTCGACACTCCCCCGCACATAGAAAACTGTCGACACTCCCCCCGCTCATAGAAAACTACTGACACTCCCCCGCTCATAGAAAACTACTGACACTCCCCCGCTCATAGAAAACTACTGACACTCCCCCGCTCATAGAAAACTACTGACACTCCCCCGCTCATAGAAAACTACTGACACTCTCCCGCTCATAGAAAACTACTGACACTCCCCCGCTCATAGAAAACTACTGACACTCCCCCGCACATAGAAAACTACTGACACTCCCCCGCCCATAGAAAACTACTGACACTCCCCCGCACATAGAAAACTGCCGACACTACCCCGCTCATAGAAAACTACTGACACTCCCCCGCTCATAGAAAACTACTGACACTCCCCCGCTCATAGAAAACTACTGACACTCCCCCGCTCATAGAAAACTACTGACACTCCCCCGCCCATAGAAAACTACTGACACTCCCCCGCATATAGAAAACTGCCGACACTACCCCGCTCATAGAAAACTACTGACACTCCCCCGCTCATAGAAAACTACTGACACTCCCCCACTCATAGAAAACTACTGACACTACCCCGCCCATAGAAAACTACTGACACTCCCCCGCCCATAGAAAACCACTGACACTCCCCCGCCCATAGAAAACTACTGACACTCCCCCGCTCATAGAAAACTACTGACACTCCCCCACTCATAGAAAACTACTGACACTCCCCCGCTCATAGAAAACTACTGACACTCCCCCGCCCATAGAAAACTACTGACACTCCCCCGCCCATAGAAAACTACTGACACTCCCCCGCACATAGAAAACTGCCGACACTACCCCGCTCATAGAAAACTACTGACACTTCCCCGCTCATAGAAAACTACTGACACTCCCCCACTTATAGAAAACTACTGACACTCCCCCGCCCATAGAAAACTACTGACACTACCCCGCCCATAGAAAACTACTGACACTCCCCCGCCCATAGAAAACTACTGACACTCCCCCGCCCATAGAAAACCACTGACACTCCCCCACCCATAGAAAACTACTGACACTCCCCCGCCCATAGAAAACTACTGACACTCCCCCCGCCCATAGAAAACTACTGACACTCCCCCGCCCATAGAAAACTACTGACACTCTCCCGCTCACAGAAAACTGCCATTTCCTGTATAGATAATAGTGTTTGTATTGTTGAACTCAGCATTGAAAGCAGAAACTGTCAGAGGGTTCAGCACTCCACCATACAGTTCTGGGCGGCTCATCCTTCACATGTTTTATAAAATAATTCTTTGCAACAAATTATCACTGCATAGAGCGTAACCCAGGCAACAGTTCACATGATGGCGGGGATAAATCCCCAATCATCAAATATTGAAATGTGAGATTTATAAAGCTGGAATTAAGATATACATATGGGGGGGTAACATTCTATAGGGGGCGGAGCCCTGCTGAAAAAGAACACAAAATCCATCAACCGGTAGACTTGAATATATTACTTTGCCATGGCTTCTATTTCCCACATGTAACTACATGCCCTCAGATCACCTTGGTGAACAGTCCTGAATGTGCTAGCATGCAGTGCATACTAGCACATTATCACATTATCTATTTTTTTGGGGGGGGGGGGTTGCAGTTTACTACCCTGTGATCACCAAAGTAGGTGTAAGCCCTAAATGGATGAGATTTGGTTTGCTAATACATTGTGATTGGGGTTAAGCAATACTTTGTGATACAATTAGTGAGCGAATGGAAATCAGGGAGATTCCCGGGGACGGGGGGGGCTGCAGACAGGTGAGGAAAGTGATCCGGGGTGTTATTCTTAGGGATCTCTAGAACATGAGCAATAAGTAATCAGCTGATCTGGAGGGCAGATGGGGCTGAGGGAGGTATGAGGAAATACTCATCATATAATCAGCATGAAAATACCTCCAGTGACATCTGTTCCCTCCGTATTCCCCGCTCATTAACCCCGTGTGTAACCAAAGAAGGACGGTCGCAGGACAAGGGTCCGCCACCACTTACTATCCCCCCCATGCATTCCACTCCTCCAGGAGCCAAGATGGCACCTGCCAGGCTAAGATTCCTAGAAGACACAGAAATACAGAAGAGGGGATTCAGGGAAAGCCACGCGGTCTATCGAGACTGACTCTTTTTTTTTTGTTGTTGTTTTGTTTTATTTTAATAAACCAATTTTAGCCATTTGAATTTTGTAGCTTTTCCATTCCAAAAAAAAATTTTTGAATTTTTTTTTTTCAAAGAATACAAAATACTCTGATTGGAGGAGGTGTGAATGAACATTACAACCTCCCTTCCTCCAATCACAGAGAGCCTTGTATTCACTGAAAAAGCTTGCAGCATTTTTTGGAACGGGCGATCTGCAGAGCACGTGTTGTGATCTGTGATGGAAAAGTCAGTTACCGGTGCTGACTGTACTGTACAGGAGAATGATGAGATCCGCGGCTGCACACACTTCATTATTGATCTTTTCTTTTTACAGCACAAATTGCGGCCAAAAATTGTTTATGGTTGGAGTTCAGCTTTCACCTATTTCTCTCAGCGTAGATTTACATTTGTCCCAGGCACCTTTCAACCTGCTCGCTGCTGAATCACCACCTCTGCTGGACGTCTGTTCCAGGCATCATTCACTCTTTCAGTGATGTGGTGCAAAACGTTCGGTTAGGTTATAGGTTAAGGTTAGGTATCATCACTACTCCAGCAAGAGCCAGTGTATAAGATGGGGCTTCTGTCCCCTCTGACACATCGGGTTGAGTGTAGAACAGCAAGCGAACACAATGAAACACTGATAGTAATTCCTTATACCCAATAGTAGTGCCCTTATACCCAATAGCAATGTCCTTATACCTAATAGTAGTGCCCTTATACCCAATAGCAATGCCCTTATACCTAATAGTAGTGCCCTTATACCCCAAAGTACTGCCCTTATACCCAATAGTAGTGCCCTTATACCCAATAGTAATGCCCTTTTACCTAATGGTAGTGCCCTTATACCCAATGGTAGTGTCTGCCCTTATACTCAATAGTAGTGCCCTTATACGCAATAGTAGTGCTATTTTACCCAATAGTAGTGCCCTTATACCCAGTAGCAGTGCCCTTATACCCAATAGCAATGCCCTTATACCTAATAGTAGTGTAATAGTAGTGCCCTTATACCCAATAGCAATGCCCTTATGCCTAATAGTAGTGCCCTTATACCCCAAAGTACTGCCCTTATACCCAATAGTAGTGCCCTTATACCCAATAGTAATGCCCTTTTACCTAATGGTAGTGCCCTTATACCCAATGGTAGTGTCTGCCCTTATACTCAATAGTAGTGCTCTTATACCCAATGGTAGTGTCTGCCCTTATATCCAATAGCAGTGCCCTTATACGCAATAGTAGTGCTATTTTACCCAATAGTAGTGCCCTTATACCCAGTAGCAGTGCCCTTATACCCAATAGCAGTGCCCTTATACCCAATAGTAATGCCCTTATACCCAATAGTAGTGCCCTTATAACCAATAGTAATGCCCTTATACCTAATAGCAATGCCCTTATACTCAATAGCAGTGTCCTTATACCTAATAGCAGTGCCCTTATACCCAATAGTAATGCCCTTATACCCAATAGTAATGCCCTTATAACCAATAGTAATGCCCTTATAACCAATAGTAATGCCCTTATACCTAATAGTAATGCCCTTATACCCAATAGTAGTGTCCTTATACCTAATAGCAGTGCCCTTATACCCAATAGTAATGCCCTTATACCTAAAAGTAATGCCCTTATACCCAATAGTAGTGCCGTTATACCCAATGGTAGTGTCCTTACACCCAATAGTAGTGTCTGCCCTTATACCCAATAGCAGTGCCCTTATACCCAATAGTAATGCCCTTATACCCAATAGTAGTGCCCTTATAACCAATAGTAATGCCCTTATACCTAATAGCAATGCCCTTATACTCAATAGCAGTGTCCTTATACCTAATAGCAGTGCCCTTATACCCAATAGTAATGCCCTTATACCTAATAGTAGTGCCCTTATACCTAATAGTAGTGCCCTTATACCTAATAGTAATGCCCTTATACCTAATAGTAATGCCCTTATACCCAATAGTAGTGCCCTTATACCTAATAGCAGTGCCCTTATACCCAATAGTAATGCCCTTATACCTAAAAGTAATGCCCTTATACCCAATAGTAGTGCCGTTATACCCAATGGTAGTGTCCTTACACCCAATAGTAGTGTCTGCCCTTATACCTAATAGTAGTGCCCTTATACCCAATAGTAGGGGCGTCATCACGCCGGGAGACTTATGGGCGGAGTCTGGCGGCAATCTCGGCTGTGCTTCTCCGCCCATCCACTGTGGCCAGCTGACGGCCATCATAATTAACATTGTGATTGGTTTGATGCCCTGACATACCAGCACTCCCAGCATTTATTTCATATGCTGAAGGAGTTCATGGTTGAAAAGCTGCACATCTCAATACATCCAGTATTTCAAGGTACGTATGCTTACTACAGTATTATTATTATTATTATTCACGATTTATATAGCGCCAACAGTTTACGCAGCGCTCTACAATGTAGATCAACTGTGCCGTCTGTGTGAACTCAGCCTGAAAGGTATCAGTCATGTCCTCACTTCCCCTTCCTTCATGAATCTTCCATGATTGATCGTCTTCATCAATGCCAGCTGGGTAATCTATAAAAAGTATTTTGGTTTTTATTAGTTGGTCATTTCTGTTGTAATGCAGTATAAGCAAACCTCAGACCAACAGCTGTTCACTTTCCATCTTTCCGCTCACGCTACGTGTCATGTGACCGTTCCCGATAAACCTGATCAATAACCTGATCCCTAAAACTTCAGATCACATTCCCACATGCCTTCTGATACAGGTGGTCCGGCAGCTGCGCCCACTTCATGTGGCTCCGGGAGGGATATCTGCCCGGGCTCCTGGCTGGATCCTGTGCGGCCGGATCCATATCAGTGTCGTCTTCCCAAGGAGCGCAACACGGATCGATTACATGGAAATTCCAGGCTTTCCTCCCACGCCTTGCGATCTGCGCTGCCAGTGGGCATGGCTGCCTACTTCTCACCAGAAATGAAAACTCAGCTCCGAACACAAGGGAGAGCACCGCTCCAAAGTAATCACCTCTCCTAAGAACAGCTGTCAATGCAATCAGGCAGGGTGCTGACTCCGTTTGCAACAGAGATAATGGAAGAAATGGAACGCTGGATAGCCGCACTCCAAAAGAGTTCACCTTTATTAAAAAATGGATATCAAAGCTCCACAGGGCAATACAGAATAACTGCGCGGCTGCTGACGCGTTTCACACCAGATATGGTGCTTAGTCATAGCTTCAACTCCAAACACAAATTTCATTTAAAGGGTAACTCTACTTTCGTGAGGGAGGAAAAAAAAATACTCTACAATTGCTACACAAGTCATATTGTATTTGAAGGTTATTAAAAACGACATTTCCTTCCCAATCTGCAGCCGCTGTCATTTTCTGTAAAATGCAATATGGCCGCCTGGAGGTACTCTGTACACGTATGGTATAAGGAACGCCCCCCCCCAGATATGTAATTTCCTGCTTGTGTGATTGGCTCACTGATTTTCCCAGAAGTCTGCACTAAGATAAAAGTCTGATTTTGGGCATCCCCTGCAACACAAATGTCATTTTAACCACTTAAAGCGGAGTTCCACCCAAAAATGGAACTTCCGCTTTAAGGGAAGGTGACCCCCTGACATGGGGGAGCGAAAACCCTCTTTTTAGGGGGTTCCAGCTCTCACTTTCTCCTGGCGCACCCGCGGCGCCGGAAAGAAGATCACCTCTCTCCCCCTCCCTCTCGGCAATCATCTGGGACACATCACAGGTCCCAGATGATTGCCCGGTCAGTCACAGCGCACAGCGCGGCTCACGCATTCGCGCAGTGCGTGCCCGGTTGTGAAGCCACAGTGACAATGCCGGCGCTGCAGAGAGGAGGGGGAGATGAGCGGGGCTTCGTTCCCCCCGCATCGCTGGATCCCTGGAACAGGTAAGAGTCCGATTATTAAAAGTCAGTAGCAGCAGTATCTTTAGGTGCTGACTTTTAATTTTTTATTTTTTTTTTAATTGGAACTCCGCTTTAAGGACCAGAGGTATTTGCTCCCTTAATGACCAGGCCATTTTTTGCGATACGGTACTGCGTCGCTTTAACTGAAAATTGCGCGGTCGTGCGACGCTGTACCAAAATTGATGTCCTTTTTTTCCCCACAAATAGAGCTTTCTTTTGGTGGTATTTGATCACCTCTGCGGTTTTTATTTTTTGCGCTAAAAACAAAAAAAGAGCTACAATTTTGAAAAAAATATATATATTTTTACTTTTTGCTATAATAAATATCCAATAAAAAAAAATTAAAAAAACAAAATTTCTTCCTCAGCTTAGGCCGATATGTATTTTTCTACATATTTTTGGTAAAAAAAAAAAAAAAAAAAAAAAAACGCAATAAGCGTATATTGATTGGTTTGCTCAAAAGTTATAGAGTCTACAAAATAGGGGATAGATTTATGGCGTTTTTATTATTTATTTTTTACTAGTAATGGCAGTGTTCAGTGATTTTTAGCGGGACTGCGACATTGAGGCGGACATTTTCGACACTTTTGACCCTTTTTTAGAACCAGTGACAGTTATACAGCAATCAGAGCTATAAATAGCCACCGATTACTGTATAAATGTCACTGGCAGGGAAGGGGTTAACACTAGGGGGGCGATCAAGGGGTTGAATGTGTTCCCTGGGAGGTGTTTCTAACTGGGGGGGACTGACTGGGAGTGGAGAGAGAGATCGCTGTTCCTGATCACTAGGAACAGCAGATCTCTATCTCTCCTCCCCCCTCAGAACGGGGATCTGCCTGTGTACATTGACAGATCTCCGCTCTGGCTTTCTGAGGAGCGATCGCAGGTCCCTGGTGGACATGATGCCTGCCGGCCACGCGCCCCCTGTAGCCCTTAAACCGGCTGCCGTACAGCTGCGGCGATTCGCGCAGGGGAGCCAACCTGACACCGTATAACAACGGCGGCAGGTCGGCAAGTAGTTAAGGAAAATCACATCTACAAGGAATGCAGACCCTGCCACTTTCCTCATTAGATCCCTGCAAGTGCAGCATCTGTTTGATAACGATACAATCATTCCCATTCACTTGGCACATGGACACAGAGAAACAAACAAATATTTCTTCAGAATAATGAAAAGGTAGCAATATGCTACAAAGTTTGTTACAATCCCTGCAATGTACAGAGATCACCGGGGGGGGGGGGTTCTCTACGAAAAGTGGAGTTACGATTTAAATATATTCCTCCACAGCCACAAAGTATATAAGTCCACTTTTATGTGCACCAAATGCCTTTATAAACCCGAATATTACTTTGTAAACGTAGCAGTGACATCATCACTGTGCTGTACTCAGTCCAAGCAGAGAGCAGAGCTGTGGGAAGGTCCCAGCAGGCTCCACCCACTACAGAAAACTAGAGGAGGGGGCAGAGACAAGACCAGTCCCCCTGCACAAGGAGAGAGAGCTGTGGGAGGGGCCAGACAGGCTCCACCCACTACAGAAAACTACAAAGGGGGGCGGAGACAAGACCAGTCACCCTGCACAAGGAGAGAGAGCAGAGCTGTGGGAGAGGCCAAGCAGGCTCCACCCACTTCAGAAAACTAGAGGAGGGGGCGGAGACAAGACCAGTCCCCCTGCACAAGGAGAGAGAGCAGCAGTGGGCGGTCATTATTACAGGAAGTCTCACACTGGATTACTGCACAGATCTGGAAAAAATACACAAAGATCACCGATAAAGGAAAATAATTGTTATCTATGTTATTAATGGATAAAATGTGATGTTAAGTGCTTATATGCTAATGTCAGAGTGCAAAGATTTTAGGAGGAACACACATGACTCTTATACATAGAAGGTCTCAGTGTGTCTCTCCTGCACACCCTTCTAGTACCTCCTGCAAGATGCCCACCCCCCTCACCCCCACCAGAGCAAATGGTGTCTGGGGTATTTATAGCTGCCCTGCAGCAAATGTCTCAATTCAACAGATGAAATAAAAGAGTTCAGGTTTGCAGCACGTTTTTGGTGCGCTGGGTCGTAAATGTCCAGCTGTCTCCGCATTGCTGGGCCCGGGGGTCACTTGCCCGTGTCATGTGATTGACAGAGACAGGAGGGCAGCGCCCAGCGTGCGAACTGCAGGCTACACAGAGCGAAGGCAGCCCCACCCCGGGGGGGCGCACAGAAGGAGCCACAGGTGATTATATGGTGGAAGACAAATATAGAATGGGCCCTGCAATGTCCTTGTGTATAAATACATTTTTATATAGAGCTCCGAACATGCTTCCCATTCATTGCAATCAATCACCTGACACTGCGCCCAGCCGAGGGCCCCGCCCCTCACCATGACTTATCACCACCGGTAGTCATTGGAAGCTTGTAAAGGAATAAGATGTGTGAAAAGCCCCTGATAGAAGCTGCTTGTTCTCCGATCACTGGGCAGCATATTAGTTGAGGAATAATGATGAACCTGCTCAGCTTCACTGCGTTTACTGTCAGTTTTGACAAAATGGGAAGGAAGAATCACAATAAATCTATTTACAGTATCTGACAAAAGTAAGTACACCCCTCACATTTATGTAAATCTTTTCTTCTATCTTTTCATGTGACAACACTGAAGAAATGACACTTGTCTACAATGTAAAGTAGTGAGTGTACAGCTTGTATAACAGTGTAAATTTGTCTAAACCGCTGGCAACAAAAGTCAGTACACCCCTAAGTGAAAATCTCCAAACTGGGCCCAACGTGTCAATATTTTGTGTGGCCACCATTATTTTCCAGCACTGCCTTAACCCTCTTGGGCATGGAGGTCACCAGAGCTTCACAGGTTGTCACTGGAGTCCTCTTCCCCTCCTCCATGATGACATCACGGAGCTGGTGGATGTTAGAGACCTTGCGCTCCTCCATCTTCCATTTGAGGATGTCCCACAGATGATCAATAGGGTTTAGGTCTGGAGACATGCTTGGCCAGTCCATCACCTTTACCCTCAGCTTCTTTAGCAAGGCAGGTGGTCTTGGAGGTGTGTTTGGGGTGGTTATCATGTTGGAATACTGCCCTGCGGCCCAGTCTCTGAAGGGAGGGGATCATGCTCTGCTTCAGTATGTCACAGTACATGTTGGCATTCATGGTTCCCTCAATGATCTGTAGCCCCCCAGTGCCAGCAGCACTCATGCAGCCCCAGACCATGACACTCCCACCACCATGCTTGACTGTAGACAAGACACACTTGTCTTTGTTCTCCTCACCTGGTTGCCCCCACACACGCTTGTCACCATCTGAACCAAATACGTTTATCTTGGTCTCATCAGACCACAGGACATGGTTCCAGTAATCCATGTCCTTAGTCTGCTTGTCTTCAGCAAACTGTTTGCGGTCTTTCTTGTGCATCATCTTTAGAAGAGGCTTCCTTCTGGGATGACAGCCATGCAGACCAATTTGATGCAGTGTGCGGCGTATGGTCTGAGCACTGACAGGCTGACCCCCCCACCTCTACAACCTCTGCAGCAATGTTGGCAGCACTCATACGTCTATTTCCCAAAGACAACCTCTGGATATGACGCTGAGCACGTGACCTCAACTTCTTTGGTGGACCATGGTGAGGCCTGTTCTGAGTGGAACCTGTCCTGTTATACCGCTGTATGGTCTTGGCCACCGTGCTGCAGATCAGTCTCAGGGTCTTGGCAATCTTCTTATAGCCTAGGCCATCTTTATGTAGAGCAACAATTCTTTTTTTCAGATTCTCAGAGAGTTCTTTGCCATGAGGTGCCATGTTGAACTTCCAGTGACCAGTATGAGAGAGTGAGAGCGATAACACCAATGTAATGTATTACATAATTTGCCTCGGCATGGAAATCAGTAAGTGATTTGAAGAAATTTTTTTTAAAAAGCTTAAAACAGGTAAATATGATATTCACTATATATAAAAAGTATTGGGACGCCTGCCTTTACACGCACATGAACTTTAATGGCATCCCAGTCTTAGTCCGGAGGGTTCAATATTGAGTTGGCTCCGCCCTTTACAGCTATAACAGCTTCAACTCTTCTGGGAAGGCCGTCCACAAGGTTTAGGAGGGTGTCTATGGGAATGTTTGACCATTCTTCCAGAAGAGCATTTGTGAGGTCAGGCACTGATGTTGGATGAGAAGCCCTGGCTCGCAGTCTCCACTGTAATTCATCCCAAAGGTGTTCTGTGGGGTTGACGTCAGGACTCTGTGCAGACCACACTCCTAAACCTTGTGGATGGCCTTCCCAGAAGAGTTGAAGCTGTTATAGCTGTAAAGGGCGGAGCCAACTCAATATTGAACCCTCCGGACTAAGACTGAGATGTCATTAAAGTTATGATAGTGTATGTGTGTGTGGTCAGCGGGAAGGGGTTAAGGCAAAAATGTAGGTCCACTTGGTTAAGCCAAAAAAGTCATTAGACACAGAGCTGCGGCTTGACCCCCCCCCCCGGCTCTCTACTCATTGGCTGTGATTTAAATTACATTCAGGGAAGACCCCGGATGTCTCATTAAAAAGAACCTGTCACCCCAAAAAAAAAAAAAAAAAATCACGTTTTGTCCCCTATGTGATGGAGAATTTTTTTTTAACATTTAAAAAAAAAATTAAAGTTACACCCAAGCACATAAAATACCCCCCCCCCTGCGCGCAAATAAAATTGAGGCCCTTTACACCCACATATACGCACGTACAAACATAAACGCATGTGGCAGGACAATAAAACGCATGTGGCAGTAATGATAATCAAAATTCTTTTTCATTTATATATCGCAATATATAAAAAAACATAGAGGTGATCAATTACCACAAATAAAGAAAGCTTTATTTGTGGGAAAAAATGTATATAAACGTTTGGGTACAGTGTTGCAGGACTGCAAAATTACCAGTTAAAGTAGCGCAGTGCCGAATAGCAAAAAATGGCCTGGTCATGAAGGGGGGTAAAATTATAAAATATGATGGATCTTTTCTGAAAATTGATCTTGTTGCGACATGTCAGGTATTTACAGTGCCTTGAAAAAGTATTCACACCCCTTGAAATTTCCCACATTTCATGTTACAACCAAAAACGTAAATGTATTTTATTGGGATTTTATGTGATAGACCAACACAAAAATAACACATAATTGTGAAGTGGAAGGAAAATGATAAATGATACAAATAAATATGTGAAAAGTGTGGGGGGGAGGGGCATTTGTATTCAGCCCCCTTTACTCTGATACTCCTAACTAAAATCTAGTAGAACCAATTGCTTTCAGCAGTCACCTAATTAGTAAATAGAGTCCACCTGTGTGTCATTTAATCTCAGTATAAATACAGCTGTTCTGTGGAGCCCTCAGAGGTTTGTTAGAGAACCTTAGTGAACAAACAGCATCATGAAGGCCAAGGAACACACCAGACAGGTCAGGGATAAAGTTGTGGAGAAGTATAAAGCAGGGTTAGGTTATAAAAAAATCTCCCAAGCTTTGAACATCTCACGGAGCTCTGTTCAATCCATCATCGGAAAATGGAAAGAGTATGGCACAACTGCAAACCTACCAAGACATGGCCGTCCACCTAAACTGACCGGCCGGGCAAGGAGAGCATTCATCAGAGAAGAGCCAAGAGGTCCATGGTAACTCTGGAGGAGCTGCAGAGATCCACAGCTCAGGTGGGAGAATCTGTCCACAGGACAACTATTAGTCGTGTTCTCCACAAATCTGACCTTTATGGAAGAGTGACAAGAAGAAAGACATTGGTGAAAGAAAGTCATAAGAAGTCCTGTTTGTAGTTTGTGAGAAGCCATGTGGAGGACACAGCAAACATGTGGAAGAAGGTGATCTGTGTGGGGAAAAACTAGCACTGCACATCACCCTGAACACACCATCCCCACCGTGAAACATGGTGGTGGCAGCATCATGTGGTGGGGATGATTTTCTTCAGCAGGGACAGGGAAGCTGGTCAGAGTTGATGGGAAGATGGATGGAGACAAATACAGGACAATCTTAGAAGAAAACCTGTTAGAGTCTACAAAAGACTTGAGACTGGGGGGGAGGTTCACCTTCCAGCAGGACAACGACCCGAAACATACAGCCGGAGCTACAATGGAATGGTTTACAACAAAGCATATTCATGTGTTAGAATGGCCCAGTCACAGTCCAGACCTAAAACCCATTGAGAATCTGTGCCAAGACAAATAAAATCCCAATAAAATACATTTACGTTTTTGGTTGTAACATGAAAAAATGTGGGAAATTAATGTGTTGGTATATTTGGGTGACCAGCTTTGTGATCAGAGAGGTAACCTTAGCTGACCAACACTCCATGTTGTGTATTTAGTTATCCTGGCTTCACAAGGGTTAATCTGGGTGAGTCTGGGCATCCTATGGATAGCAGCATTCCCCAGGTTCAGCAGCTGGTGTTCCTAAAAAGGGGGGGGGTGGGGGCCTGGTGGGGGTGGCTGCCGAGTGTAAGGTGATAGTCTGCTAATGAACATGAGCTATTTGCTGATAATACGATGGCACTCTGTGGAGACCGGAGAAGACCTCGTTGTCCATCCAGAACCAGCTCAGCCAATACTA
Organism: Aquarana catesbeiana; assembly: GCF_042186555.1. Taxonomy (NCBI): domain Eukaryota; kingdom Metazoa; phylum Chordata; class Amphibia; order Anura; family Ranidae; genus Aquarana; species Aquarana catesbeiana. Next base: position 4,129,477 of record NC_133335.1, read on the forward strand.
CCTTCTCCACTTCATACTGATCCGCAGTCACATAAAATATAATGCAGAGAGTGAACTTTTAAAAGGTGTTTAGCAAAATTGTATACAGAGTAAGACCTCCAAGTGTCAGTGTGTCACTGTTCTGGACCCCCAAGTGTCAGTGTGTCATTGTTCTTTGACCCTCAAGTGTCAGTGTGTCATTGTTCTGGACCCCCAAGTGTCAGTGTGTCATTGTTCTGGACCCCCAAGTGTCAGGGTGTCATTGTTCTGGACCCCCAAGTGTCAGCGTGTCATTGTTCTGGACCCCCAAGTGTCAGTGTGTCATTGTTCTGGACCCCCAAGTGTCAGTGTGTCATTGTTCTGGATCCCCGAGTGTCAGTGTGTCATTGTTCTGGACCCCCGAGTGTCAGCGTGTCATTGTTCTGGACCCCCAAGTGTTAGCGTGTCATTGTTCTGGATCCCCAAGTGTCAGTGTGTCATTGTTCTGGACCCCCAAGTGTCAGTGTGTCATTGTTCTGGACCCCCAAGTGTCAGGGTGTCATTGTTCTGGACCCCCAAGTGTCAGCGTGTCATTGTTCTGGACCCCCAAGTGTCAGTGTGTCATTGTTCTGGACCCCCAAGTGTCAGTGTGTCATTGTTCTGGATCCCCGAGTGTCAGTGTGTCATTGTTCTGGACCCCCGAGTGTCAGCGTGTCATTGTTCTGGACCCCCAAGTGTTAGCGTGTCATTGTTCTGGATCCCCAAGTGTCAGTGTGTCATTGTTCTGGACCCCCAAGTGTCAGTGTGTAATTGTTCTGGACCCCCGAGTGTCAGTGTGTCATTGTTCTGGACCCCCAAGTGTCAGTGTGTCATTGTTCTGGACCCCCAAGTGTCAGTGTGTCATTGTTCTGGATCCGCAAGTGTCAGTGTGTCATTGTTCTGGACCCCCGAGTGTCAGTGTGTCATTGTTCTGGACCCCCAAGTGTCAGTGTGTCATTGTTCTGGCCCCCCAAGTATCAGTGTGTCATTGTTCTGGATCCCGAAGTGTCAGTGTGTCATTGTTCTGGACCCCAAGTGTTAGCGTGTCATTGTTCTGGGACCCCCGAGTGTCAGTGTGTCATTGTTCTGGACCCCCAAGTGTTAGCGTGTCATTGTTCTGGGACCCCCGAGTGTCAGTGTGTCATTGTTCTGGACCCCCAAGTGTCAGTGTATCATTGTTCTGGACCCCCAAGTGTCAGTGTGTCATTGTTCTGGATCCGCAAGTGTCAGTGTGTCATTGTTCTGGACCCCCGAGTGTCAGTGTGTCATTGTTCTGGACCCCCAAGTGTCAGTGTGTCATTGTTCTGGACCCCCAAGTGTCAGCGTGTCATTGTTCTGGCCCCCCAAGTGTCAGTGTGTCATTGTTCTGGATCCCCAAGTGTCAGTGTGTCATTGTTCTGGACCCCCAAGTGTTAGCGTGTCATTGTTCTGGGACCCCCGAGTGTCAGTGTGTCATTGTTCTGGACCCCCAAGTGTCAGTGTGTCATTGTTCTGGACCCCCAAGTGTTAGTGTGTCATTGTTCTGGACCCCCAAGTGTCAGTGTGTCATTGTTCTGGATCCCCAAGTGTCAGTGTGTCATTGTTCTGGACCCCCAAGTGTCAGTGTGTCATTGTTCTGGAACCCCAAGTGTCAGGGTGTCATTGTTCTGGACCCCCAAGTGTCAGGGTGTCATTGTTCTGGGACCCCCAAGTGTCAGGGTGTCATTGTTCTGGACCCCCAAGTGTCAGTGTGTCATTGTTCTGGACCCCCAAGTGTCAGTGTGTCATTGTTCTGGATCCCCAAGTGTCAGTGTGTCATTGTTCTGGATCCCCCAAGTGTCAGTGTGTCATTGTTCTGGACCCCCAAGTGTCAGTGTGTCATTGTTCTGGATCCCCAAGTGTCAGTGTGTCATTGTTCTGGATCCCCAAGTGTCAGAGTGTCATTGTTCTGGACCCCCGAGTGTCAGCGTGTCATTGTTCTGGACCCCCAAGTGTCAGTGTGTCATTGTTCTGGATCCCCGGGTGTCAGTGTGTCATTGTTCTGGACCTCCAAGTGTCAGTGTTCAGAACCCTTAAATTTTGGCCTGCCAGGAAATGAACATGCAATGAAATATAAAAGATATTTGCCAAGTATGGTCCTGAGACCCCAAAGAAACTGTGAGTGGTTTTATTCAGCTTCTCAGAAACCTAGATATAGATATCACCTCCTGGTGATCACAGATGGGGGGCATTTTTATAGGGGACTTTATACTTCCAAAGCAGATCTTCAGGTCATTTGTCCCCTCTCCCTGAACTGACACTTCTCTCCTCTCCCTAAACTGATACTTCTCCCCGCTCCCTAAACTGACACTTGTCCCCTCTCCCTAAACTGTCACTTGTCCCCTCTCCCTAAACTGTCACTTCTCTCCTCTCCCTGAACTGACACTTCTCCCCTCTCCTTGAACTGTCACTTCTCCCCTCTCCCTGAACTGTCACTTCTCCCCTCTCCCTAAACTGTCACTTCTCCCCTCTCCCTGCTGTCACTTCTCCCCTCTCCCTGAACTGTCACTTCTCCCCTCTCCCTGAACTGTCACTTCTCCCCTCTCCCTGAACTGTCACTTCTCCCCTCTCCCTGAACTGTCACTTCTCCCCTCTCCCTGCACTGACACTTCTCCCCTCTCCCTGCACTGACACTTCTCCCCTCTCCCTGAACTGACACTTCTCCCCTCTCCCTGAACTGACACTTCTCCCCTCTCCATGAACTGCCACTTGCACCTTCCAAACACCATAACCTACATTCATCTCAATGTGATCTTTCTGTACGATTCCCTTCCGTCCATCCTGGAAAATCTAAAAATATTGTGAGGAGAAGACAGAGAAGAGAGCGGAAAGCGGGCGGTGGAGGGTGACATGATGTGATGAGACAGGGTATGTTTTCTGCTGCCCATGGAGCTCCAATCGCAATAATGAAGCAGAAAAGCTGCAGGAAACGCGTTGGGATCAGACAGCTGCTGGGAGCGGAGGATACGGCGAGCGTTGGAGGCTACGCTCCGGTCCGGCTCAAAACCTCCGGAGTCTTATAAAGAGACTATTTTTATTGTGTTAGTGGTAGTCACAGGAGGATGGGGGGGGGTAAGGCAACTTGGGGGGGGGGCCCAACCTGCTGTGTCACAAATTTTGTTTGATGTCATGATCAGTGATTTGTTGGTCAATAGATTCTAACGTTCCTAAAGAGAACCTGTCATGTAAAACAAAATGCGGCACGCACAATAGTTCACTAATTAGGTCAGATCAGATGTTTCCGCCTGTCTAAGAATGTGGGGATTAACGTGACAATAATTTGGCTGTGGGAACGCTCACATTGAATCATTTTCAGTGGCGTCCAGGCTCGGTGTGGGGTCTGATGACGATGATGGGATTCCAAGGAGCTTCTACGGCTCGGGGAACAAAGACAAAGCTGCTGATTACTTGGTAATGACATCATGAATGCAAAAAGTCAGAAGTGATTCGTCTCATCGAAAACTTTCTGTGTCGCTGTGGATAAACGTTGGTAGGGCTGGAACCTCTGGCTGTGTCTACTCCAGAGGCATTTTTTCCTCACTTCCTGTTCTGGTGTCCGTGGTGTCAATATTTTGTGTGGCCACCATTATTTTCCCAGCACTGCCTTAACCCTCTTGGGCATGGAGGTCACCAGAGCTTCACAGGTTATCACTGGAGTCCTCTTCCCCTCCTCCATGATGACATCACGGAGCTGGTGGATGTTAGAGACCTTGCGCTCCTCCACCTTTCGTTTGAGGATGTCCCACAGATGATCAATAGGGTTTAGGTCTGGAGACATGCTTGGCCAGTCCATCACCTTTACCCTCAGCTTCTTTAGCAAGGCGGTGGTGGTCTTGGAGGTGTGTTTGGAATGTTGGAATACTGCCCTGCGGCCCAGTCTCTGAAGGGAGGGGATCATGCTCTGCTTCAGTATATCACAGTACATGTTGGCATTCATGGTTCCCTCAATGATCTGTAGCTCCCCAGTGCTGGCAGCACTCATGCAGCCCCAGACCATGACACTCCCACCACCATGCTTGACTGTAGACAAGACACACTTGTCTTTGTCCTCCTCACCTGGTTGCCCCCACACACGCTTGTCACCATCTGAACCAAATACGTTTATCTTGGTCTCATCAGACCACAGGACATGGTTCCAGTAATCCATGTCCTTAGTCTGCTTGTCTTCAGCAAACTGTTTGCGGACTTTCTTGTGCATCATCTTTAGAAGAGGCTTCCTTCTGGGATGACAGCCATGCAGACCAGTTTGATGCAGTGTGCGGCGTATGGTCTGAGCACTGACAGGCTGACCCCCACCCCTACAACCTCTGCAGCAATGCTGGCAGCACTCATACGTCTATTTCCCAAAGACAACCTCTGGATATGACGCTGAGCACGTGACCTCAACTTCTTTGGTGGACCATGGCGAGGCCTGTTTTGAGTGGAACCTGTCCTGTTATACCGCTGTATGGTCTTGTCCACCGTGCTGCAGCTCAGTTTCAGGGTCTTGGCAATCTTCTTATAGCCTAGGCCATCTTTATGTAGAACAACAATTCTTTTATTCAGATCCTCAGAGTTCTTTGCCATGAGGTGCCATGTTGTACTTCCAGTGACCAGTATGAGAGAGTGAGAGAGATAACACCAAATTTAACACACCTGCTCCCCATTCGCACCTGAGACCTTGTAACACTAACGAGTCACATGACATCGGGGGAGGGAAAATGGCTAATTGGACCCAATTTGGAGATTTTCACTTAGGGGTGTACTCACTTTTGTTGCCAGCGGTTTAGACATTAATGGCTGTGTGTTGAGTTATTTTGAGGGGACAGCAAATTTACACTGTTATACAAGCTGTACACTCACTACTTTACATTGTAGCAAAGTGTCATTTCTTCAGTGTTGTCACATGAAAAGATAGAAGAAAAGATTTACACAAATGTGAGTGAGGGGTGTACTCACTTTTGTGAGATACTGTATATACACTATATTGCCAAAAGTATTGGGACGCCTGCCTTTACACACACATGAACTTTAATGGCCCACCCTTTGCAGCTATAACAGCTTTAATTCTTCTGGGAAGGCCGTCTACAAGGTTTAGGAGGGTGTCTATGGGAATGTTTGACCATTCTTCCAGAAGAACATTTGTGAGGTCAGGCACTTATGTTGGACGAGAAGACCTGGCTCGCAGTCTCCACTTTAATTCATCCCAAAGCTGTTCTATATGGTTGAGGTCAGGACTCTGTGCAGGCCAGTCAAGTTCCTCCATCCCAAATTCACCCATTTCTTTATGGACCTTGCTTCATAAGGGAAGGCTCATTGATGGAGGTGAGGGGAGAGCAAGCTCATTGACAGAGGTGGAGAAGGAAGGCTTATTGATGGAGGTGGGGAGGGAAGGCTCATTGATGGAGGTGGGGAGGGAAGGCTCATTGATGTAGGTGGGGAGAGAAGGCTCATTGACAGAGGTGGAGAAGGAAGGCTCATTGACGGAGGTGGAGAGGGAAGGCTCATTGATGGAGGTGGGGAGGGAAGGCTCATTGATGGAGGCGGGGAGGGAAGGCTCATTGATGGAGGCGGGGAGGGAAGGCTCATTGATGGAGGTGGGGAGGGAAGGCTCATTGAAGGAGGTGGGGAGGGAAGACTCATTGAAGGAGGTGGGGAGGGAAGGCTCATTGATGGAGGTGGAGAGGGAAGGCTCATTGATGGAGGTGGGGAGGGAAGGCTCATTGATGTAGGTGGGGAGAGAAGGCTCATTGACAGAGGTGAAGAAGGAAGGCTCATTGATGGAGGTGGAGAAGGAAGGCTCATTGATGGAGGTGGGGAGGGAAGGCTCATTGATGGAGAGGGAAGGCTCATTGATGGAGGTAGGGAGGGAAGGCTCATTGATGGAGGTGGGGAGGGAAGGCTCATTGATGTAGGTGGGGAGAGAAGGCTCATTGACAGAGGTGGAGAAGGAAGGCTCATTGACGGAGGTGGAGAGGGAAGGCTCATTGATGGAGGCGGGGAGGGAAGGCTCATTGATGGAGGCGGGGAGGGAAGGCTCATTGATGGAGGTGGGGAGGGAAGGCTCATTGATGGAGGTGGGGAGGGAAGGCTCATTGAAGGAGGTGGGGAGGGAAGACTCATTGAAGGAGGTGGGGAGGGAAGGCTCATTGATGGAGGTGGGGAGGGAAGGCTCATTGATGTAGGTGGGGAGAGAAGGCTCATTGACAGAGGTGGAGAAGGAAGGCTCATTGATGGAGGTGGAGAAGGAAGGCTCATTGATGGAGGTGGGGAGGGAAGGCTCATTGATGGAGAGGGAAGGCTCATTGATGGAGGTAGGGAGGGAAGGCTCATTGATGGAGGTGGGGAGGGAAGGCTCATTGATGTAGGTGGGGAGAGAAGGCTCATTGACAGAGGTGGAGAAGGAAGGCTCATTGATGGAGGTGGAGAAGGAAGGCTCATTGATGGAGGTGGGGAGGGAAGGATCATTGATGGAGAGGGAAGGCTCATTGATGGAGGTAGGGAGGGAAGGCTCATTGATGGAGGTGGGGAGGGAAGGCTCATTGATGTAGGTGGGGAGAGAAGGCTCATTGACAGAGGTGGAGAAGGAAGGCTCATTGATGGAGGTGGAGAAGGAAGGCTCATTGATGGAGGTGGGGAGGGAAGGCTCATTGATGGAGAGGGAAGGCTCATTGATGGAGGTGGGGAGGGAAGGCTCATTGATGGAGATGGAAAGGAAAGGCTCATTGATGGAGGTGGGGAGGGAAGGCTTATTGGTGGAAGTGGGGAGAGAAGGCTCATTCATGGAGGTGGGGAGGGAAGGCTCATTGTTGAAGGTGGAAAGGGAAGGCTTATTGACAGAGGTGGGGAGGGAAGGCTCATTGACAGGGGTGGAGAGAGAAGGCTCATTGATGGAGGTGGAAAGAGAAGGCTCATTGATGGACGTGGGAGGGAAGGCTGGTCCGTGTAGTCCGATCCATTAGGAGAGCTACTGTAGAAACTGACGTGACTCAGTGTTCTCTGCACAGCACTGTGGTATACGTCAGAGATATATAAATTAACTGTCATAACATTAATTTGAGTTATGTCATTCTGATCTCTTTCAGAGACAAACTGCTCTTACTTCAAGCATTTCACCTCTGGAGAAAACGCGGAGATATTACAGGTCACCACTCAGAGAGGTAGGTAGACGTATGCTGAGCCTCTAAATCTGATATATTTGTGGTGGTGGACACATCACTGAACATTGCTCGTTTATAGACACATTAGGGTCCTCACACCTGAGCCCCTCAGTTCTGGTCTTTGAGGCCTCCGAAATATCATTCCTCCTTGACCCCGTGTGTCTAATCATCCCGAGGACACAATGCCGGCTCTGTAATCACAGCTAATAATAAGATACATTTGAAATAATCAAAAACAGCTCAGCGGAGCTTAGAAAGCAAAACAAAGTGGTTAGCCTTCTGTAATGATGATGGAGGGGGAATCATTGCTCCACCTGTCGGTAATAACATGGTGGAGTCATATTTCCTCTTCTAGTAGAAGAATAATTCAGAGTCACATAACTTTGGGGTTCAGAAATATAAAATCTCATGGCTGCATGATGGGTATTCTCTGATGAAGAGGATCATGGTGATATCTTGTAACTTTATAGCTGAAGCCATTATCCCAAATCTTACTCATAGGTCATCCAAAAATCCTCCCACTGCTCCTCATACGGCGGGTCGCAGCCCCACGTTTACCCCTCTGTGCCTCACATGGTTAGAAGTAGATGTGAAGCCGATCGCTCACATCGCAGATTTTCTGTTTACAAGTAAAAAATCTGTATTTTTTTTGCTAGAAAATTACTTAGGACCCCTAAACAATGTACCGTATATATCGTTTTTAGTGGGAAAAAAAAGGGGGCGAGCGTTGCAATTTTCGTCACACGGTATTTGCACAGCGGTTTTTCAAAACGCTATTTTTTGGGGGGAAAAAATACACTTTATTTAATGTTTATGCAAAGACAACCCCAAAAAACACAATATATAACCCAATTTTTGGTAAGATAAAAAAGATGATGTTAAACAGACAAACTCCTGTGGATGTGATTGCCATCATCTCTTTTAGATCATCACAAAACACGTCCTCATACTTGGGCTTTTTTTAAGGCAATTCAAACATTATTTTGTATTAAAAAAAAAATACATATTTTATTAAGTAGCTTAAAAATGTAATATAAAAAAAAACAGTACATCATTTTCCAAAAATCGCAAAATCATGACATGTGACAAAGTGCTTTCAACAATGAAGTATATTAGAGATGCGTGGATGTGGTATTCCCCAACGACTTGCTTGTAAATTTCACTATGGATGGTCAGCTGATGGATATGTCCAGTAGATGGGGGGGGGGCATCCAAATCATGAAAGATGATGTTACGCCGAGTAAATAGATACCAAACATGTCACGCTTTAAAATTGCAGACACTCGTGGAATGGCAACAAACTACAATACTTAAAAATCTCCATAGGCGACGCTTTAAACATTTTTTACAGGTTACCAGTTTAGAGTTGCAGAGGAGGTCTGGCCCTATAACTATTGCTCTCGCTCAAACGTTCGCAGCAATACCTCACATGCGTGGTGCGAATACCGTTACATATGCATGCGTGACTTGTGTATTGGTTCGCTTCTGCACATGAGCACAGAGAGAGATGGGGGTGGTTTAAAAAAAAAAAAAAATCTTTTTTTTTTTTTTAATTTCTTTTTTTTAAATTTTGTTTGATCACTTTTATTCCTATTACAAGGAATGTAAAACATCCCTTGTAATAGAAATAAGGATCATGTCCTCTTTATGGAGAGATCTGGGGTCTCACCTCTACCTTAAAAAGCAAAAGTTAAAAAAAAAGAAAAAAAAAAGAAAACGAAGTTTGTTTTTTAGCTGTAAAAAAAAAAAATGCTTACTTCCGCCCTAGACCGGTAGTGAAGTCACAATGTCGCGATGGTCCTCCTAGATCATAGACGATCTGGTCTCTGTTCACCTCTACGGCCAGCCCAGCGAATCGTTTCCCAGGCAAGCAGCGGAAGGGGACGTCCCCTCCCGTTGCTTCTAAAAGCGATCGAGCAGCTAATCAGCTGCTCGGATTGATTTTATGAGAAACAGAAATCGGTAGCTGAAAGGAAAAATACCATAGATTAGGGGGGGGCGGTGCCCTTGCGCCCTGCATTACAGGCCGACACTGCTGGGACCCCTAATCCTCGCCTCCTTCATGGTTCTGCCATAACCCCGGTATATCACTTCAAAGCTGCAACGTGTATACCTTGTTTCCCCAAAAATAAGACCTAGCGTGATTGTCGGTGATGGCTGCAATATAAGCCCTACCCCCCAAATAAGCCCTACCCTGTTTCCCCAAAAATAAGCCCTACCCTGAAAATAAGACCTACAAGGACTTTAACTAGGGCTTATAGTGCAGCCATCACCGGCAATCACGCTAGGTCTTATTTTCGGGGAAACAGGGTATATTTTATATATATATATATATATATACACACACATATACATACATACACACACACACACACACACACACACACACAAACACAAATATTTTTAAACTTTTTTGAAAATGAAGCTTTCTTCTAAATAATAACTGTTGATCCTGCCAGTAAGGTCCCTGTTCAGGCACTTCCTGCTATAGGGTGAGACGTGTCTCTCTCCTGACCTTTACAACACATTTGTAGCACCCCTCTGAAACCCCCGAAGGCAGGATAGCACCCCCAGAGGCCAGTAGTGGGTTAGCATTTCATCTATGCGAGTCCGTGGCTAAAATAGGGGGACCGGGAAATTATATTGGGCGTCAGTCACTTTTGACATTTTAAAAGGTTTATTGCAGAACTGTGAAGGAGGCGAGAATTAGGGGTCCCAGCAGCAGTGGCCTGTAATGCAGGCCCCCCCACCTAATCCATGTGTCCTGCCCCCTAATCTACATGCAGGATACCGTACGCATGGATTCCTATGCCTGCGACCTAGATGGGGTAAGCGTGACATCTAGACTGGTGACCGACCGGATTGTTTGCCGCCCACCCCACAGAAAATATACCACCAGCTGCCACCGGGTCCCTGATGCCATAGCAGTTTTTCAGATGTCCAGCTTCACAGTGTCAGAACCTTTAAAGCGGAAGTAAACCCATCAATTTAACAGTTTCAAAACAACAGTTACATTTTTGGCATGCCAGGAATATAACTGTCACTTTGGTTGTGCTCTCAACCAAACTGTCAAACCATCCAATGGCTGGTGTCATAACTGATCACATGTGCAGCATCATGGCAGTTGAAGATTAAACAGAGGCCAAGATGGCAGCTTCCTTGGCTGAAAACGATAGGAGGGTTTACTTCCACTTTAAGTCGACCCGGCAACACTGTAAGCACCAGGCCCTTTCTTCTTCTCAGCTCTCTCTAGCCGGGGGCCTCCCCTGCGTCAAACCCCCCCGTGGCACAGCTTCCTCCAGACCAGGCAGGACAGCTTCAGGACCACTTCAGGACACATTAGGCACCAAAACAGGCTATTGGGCCTAACATCAAAGCTCCATCCTACAGCACCTCCCTAGGCATCATCCCAGAGGAAGAGAGCAAGCTCATGGCCTGTCCCTAATATTTATATCCGCCCCCAGCATGCACCAGTGGCATAAGCCTCCTACCTAATTGGCTAAAGAAATTATAAAATATTCAGAACTTAGTTTTGTTTCTGAGATCTCATACTATGACCAGTGATACCAGTGACATCTACTGGCAGCCAGCTAAACCACTTGCCCCCCAGCATCATTTAGTGTCAAATTGCCTTCCACACTATCGCAGTCCCACTATAAGTCGATGATCACCGCCATTACTAGTATTACAAAAAAAAAAAAAAAAGAAATTCTAGTATATATCCCATAGTTTGTAGACGTTATAACTTTCACACAAACCAATCAATATACACTTATTGGGATTTTATTTTTCCAAAGACATGTAGCCAAATACAATTTGGCCAACATTTATTAACCACTTAAGGACCGAGCCTCTTTTTGGCACTTGTTTACAAGTTAAAAACTGGGGTTTTTTTGCTAGAAAAATTACTTAGAATCCCCCAAACATTATATATTTATATATTTTTTAGACACCACTAGAGAATAAAATGGCGGTCGTTGCAATACTTTATGTCACACCGTATTTGCGCAGCGGTCTTACAAGCGCAATTTTTTGGGGAGAAAAAAAATACACTTTTTTGACTTAAAAAAATCAGACAACAGTAAAGTGAGCCCAATTTTTTTTAATATATTGTGAAAGATAATGTCACGCCGAGTAAATGGTTTCCCAACATGTCACGCTTCAAAATTTCGCCCACTCGTGGAATGGTGACAAACTTTGACCTTTAAAAATCTCCATAGGCGACATTTAAAAATTTCTACAGGGTACCTGTTTAGAGTTACAGAGCAGGTCTAGGGCTAGAATTATTGCTCTCGCTCTAACGATCATGGCGATAGCTCACATGTGTGGTTTGAACACCGTTTTCATATGCGGGCGCGACTTACGTATGCGTTCGCTTCTGCCCGCGATGGGAGGGGGCGCTTAGGAAAAAAAAAAATAAATCTTCTTATTCATTTTACTTTTTAATTTTTACACTGTCCTTTAAAAAAAAAAAAAAAATTGGATCACTTTTATTCCTATGACAAGGAATGTAAACATCCCATGTAATAGAAAAAAAGCATGACAGGTCCTCTTAAATATGAGATCTGAGATCCAATCTTTTTTCTAAAATCCAGCCGCTTGCCGTTGTTGAAAATACCGGGGTTATGGTAGCTAACTGCCGAAAAGTACCGACGTAGAATGATGGCGGTTTTCTCTAAGTGGTTAACAAATGTTATTTTTTTCTTTTTTATTGGATATGTTTTATAACAGAAAGTATAAATATATATATATATCTTTTTTAATTATTTTTTTATTTTCTTTTTTGTGGCACAGAGGGAAATTGCCATTGGTCTGTGCTGTAGCCATTGGTAAGATCATTGTGCCTATATAAATATTGGAGTATCAAAGCTTATTACCCATAACCTTGTGTGTGCGTAATGAGACCCGTACTCCAACACTTCGTCACGCCTTACAATACTCCCAAATAAAAAGGGGAAATCTTGAAATTGGGACACCAGTTTGGTGACAACCAGCGATTTACACCCTTCCTGTTTTGGCTATGGGACAGGAAGTGAAGGGAAATCTCTCCAATGGAACTCATTTTACTTTTAGTTCTACTTTATCCTCTTCAGCCCTGGAAAGTTTACCCCCTCCTTCTTTCATGACCAGGCCATTTTTTGCGATACGGCACTGCGTTACTTTAACTGACAATTGCGCGGTCGTGCGATGCTGTACCAAAATAAAATTGATGTCCTTTTTTTCCCCACAAATAGAGCTTTCTTTTGGTGGTATTTGATCACCTCTGTGGTTTTTATTTTCTGCGCTATTAACAAAAAAAGAGCAACAATTTTGAAAAAAAAAACAACATCATTTTACTTTCTGCTATAAAACACTAAAAAAAAAAAAAAAAAAAAATCAAATTTCTTCCTCAATTTAGTGTTATAGGGCAGGGGTAGGCAACCTGGGGCCCTCCAGCTGTTGCAGAACTACAAGTCCCATCATGCTTCTGGGAGTAATTGTAACTGTCAGCCTTGCAATGCCTCATGGGAAATGTAGTTCCACAACAGCTGGAGGGCCTCAGGTTATCCCCTGGACTAGGGGATGTTTTTATGAAACGTTTGTTTTATTTTATTTACTAGTAATGGTGGGGATCGGTGACTTATAGTGGACTGTAATATTGTGGTGGACAAATCGGACACCAAGTGTCACTTTTGACACTTTTTTTGGGGGACCAGTGACACTAATACAGTGATCTGTGCTAAAAATATGCACTGTCACTGTACTAATGACACTGGCAGAGAAGGGGTTAACATCATGGGGCGACCAAAGGGTTAAGTGTGTCCCTAGGGGGTGCTTTCTAACTGTGTGGGGGTAATGCTCTGACTGGATGAAGACAGAGATCGGTGTTTCTGCTTGGCAGGAACACAAGATCTTGATCTTCTTCCCTGTCAGATCGACGTCACTGTACTGACACTGGCAGGGAAGGGGTTAACATCAGGGGCAATCAAATTGTTAAATGTGCCCCTAGGGGGTGCTTTCTAACTGTGTGGGGGGAGGTGCTTGTAATGTAAGAAGACAGAGATCTGTGTTCCTGCAGAAACACAATATATCTGTCTTCCCCTGTCTCTGTTTATTACATAGGCAGACCACCGTTCTGTCTACCTCAGCGGGTCCCGGCGGGCATTGGGTCAGCCAGGGACCCGCTGATTGGCTCCTGCTGTGTCCAATCACAGTGGTAGCTGGTTGCCTGGTGGTTGCCAGACCGTGAAATCAAAATCACATATAGGTATGTGATTTCGCGCTGAAGGGCCGCCCTGCCGCAGTACGTATGCGCGGGGTGCTCCGGAAGCAGTTAAATGTGAGCCTGGGGGTGGCTTGGCTTGCAAAATTCAAGGACTGAGCTGTATAGAGCATATTGTATAGTGTCAGTTATAAAAGATTTGTATTACCCGAACAGTAAATAATTCAAATTTAAATAAAAACCACAGAGGTGATCAAACACCATCAAAAGAATGCTCTATTTGTGTAAAAAAACAAAAAAACAAAATGATACAAATTTTGTTTTGATACAGTGTTGCATGACCGCGCAATTGTCAGTTAGTGCCAAATAGCATAAAAATGGCCTGGTCATAAAGGGGGGTGAAACCTTCCTTAGCTGAAGTGGTTATATTATAGATATAGAAGATGGATACATTGTATTTGTGCTGCAATTATTCCTGAAATAAGGAGTCTGACCTGTAAAAAAGTGGACAGAAGAATTGCAGGGACCTCCATCCTTGTCTGATCTTCACATTTTCTATTTATCAATCGATCCTCACCCTCCACCCAAAGCACACCACATGGTTGTGGGTGGAGGAGTCAGGGTTGGGAATTTTCCTCCTTACATTCATTCCTGTCTCTGCAGAGTACAGCATCTCGGCTGCAGCCATCGCCATCATTGGGGTCGGCTTCATGACCATGGGCACCATCTGCACCCTGCTGTCCTTCAGGGAGAAGCTGGACTACCTGCTCAAACCGGCTGGCCTCTTCTACGTCTTCGCAGGTAAGTGCACATTTCTATTTATGTATGTATTACAGCCATTCCCAACCTTCTCATCCCAGAGGAACCATTGAAAACATTTGCAGGCTTCGGGGATGCCCTGATAAAGGAAATTCTTTGGTGGTCAGTGGGAAGAATGTTCCTTACATTGGTGATCAGTGGGAAGAATGCTCCTTACATTGGTGATCAGTGAGAAGAATGTTCCTTACATTGGTGATCAGTGAGAAGAATGTTCCTTACATTGGTGATCAGTGAAAAGAATGTTCCTTACATTGGTGATCAGTGAGAAGAATGCTCCTTACATTGGTGATCAGTGAGAAGAATGTTCCTTACATTGGTGATCAGTGAGAAGAATGTTCCTTACATTGGTGATCAGTGAGAAGAATGTTCCTTACATTGGTGATCAGTGAGAAGAATGTTCCTTACATTGGTGATCAGTGAGAAGAATGATCCTTACATTGGTGATCAGTGAGAAGAATGTTCCTTACATTGGTGATCAGTGAGAAGAATGTCCCTTACATTGGTGGTCAGTGAGAAGAATGTTCCTTACATTGGTGATCAGTGAGAAGAATGTCCCTTACAAGGCTTTAGACAAGAAGATCTGGATGCCGCACTTTACCCAGTGTGCGGCATCCAGATCTTCTTGTCTAAAGCCTTGTTCCACTCAGCATTTAGCCAGCACCTGGAACTCTTCAAACTCTGAAAGCTTCACATCAACTATACACCTGAGTTTGTGTCCACCTGAGTGGTGAAACACCCTCTTTTGCTTTTCTTGCACTCAAGAATGTCCCTTACATTGGTGATCAGTGAGAAGAATGCTCCTTACATTGGTGATCAGTGAGAAGAATGTTCCTTACATTGGTGATCAGTGAGAAGAATGTTCCTTACATTGGTGATCAGTGAGAAGAATGTTCCTTACATTGGTGATCAGTGAGAAGAATGTTCCTTACATTGGTGATCAGTGAGAAGAATGTTCCTTACATTGGTGATCAGTGAGAAGAATGTTCCTTACATTGGTGATCAGTGAGAAGAATGTTCCTTACATTGGTGATCAGTGAGAAGAATGTTCCTTACATTGGTGATCAGTGAGAAGAATGTCCCTTACATTGGTGATCAGTGGGAAGAATGTTCCTTACATTGGTGATCAGTGAGAAGAATGTTCCTTACATTGGTGATCAGTGAGAAGAATGTTCCTTACATTGGTGATCAGTGAGAAGAATGTTCCTTACATTGGTGATCAGTGGGAAGAATGTCCCTTACATTGGTGATCAGTGAGAAGAATGTTCCTTACATTGGTGATCAGTGAGAAGAATGTTCCTTACATTGGTGATCAGTGGGAAGAATGTTCCTTACATTGGTGATCAGTGAGAAGAATGTTCCTTACATTGGTGATCAGTGAGAAGAATGTCCCTTACATTGGTGGTCAGTGAGAAGAATGTTCCTTACATTGGTGATCAGTGAGGAGAATGTTCCTTACATTGGTGATCAGTGGGTAGAATGTTCCTTACATTGGAGGTCAGTGGGTAGAATGTTCCTTACATTGGAGGTCAGTGGAAAGAATGTCCCCAGGGGCGAAATGACCATTGAACCACTCGGGCACTGCCCGAGGGCCCTGAGCCACTAGGGGGCCCCATCAGGGTTGCCAGCCTCAGTAAAACCAGGGACAGTATGTATAAATCTGTGGTTTTTTTTACATCTGTTTGTGTATACTGTGTGATTGTATTGGGCCTCATGAGTTATCAGTCCGCCCCTGAATGTCCCTTACATCGGTGGTCAGGTATCTGGCTGCCTTAACGCAGGAGTACTTGTAGATATGAATTCTGAAGATCAGGCCACTGACATTGTGTCATTTCTGTTTTCCAGGTTTGTGTATGATCATCTCAGCGGAGGTCATCAGGCAGTCTGTGCACCGGATGATTGACAGCAAGGAGACCGTTTGGATTGAGTATTACTACTCCTGGTCTTTCGGTTGCGCCTGTGCCTCCTTCGCTCTGCTCTTCATTTGTGGCATCGCCCTGGTGCTCATCTCCTTACCCCGGATGCCCAGGAACCCATGGGAGACATGTATGGACGCTGAGCCCGAGATCTGAAGGGCCCCCATGTCACCGTTGCACTCCAGATGGCAGATTTTAAAATGTTGATGGTCTCCGGGGGCCCCCAAAAAGCCTTCAGACCAATGAAGACCGCAGCTCCTTAAATTCATATCTCTTATCTGCTGATCTGTACAATTCCGTCTCCATGTCAGCAGGATGGAGAAGGTTCCTTACTGTATATAGCTACAAGGAGGATCATAGAGTTCATGGTTGGTTGTAACATTTCACCCCGGTGCGTCTCTCACCCACCGCCCCCCTCGTCTGCCTGGACGAGCCAATGACAGCGTTCTGACCCGGTACTAGTCTGACTGTCCCGGGGCCTGAAGATTGAGCTCCGGAAACATCCAAGGTGTTCAAAAAAACGACGAACTATAGAATGAAGATCCCTCTTTTGTTTTCTGCATGCAAAATTCTGTTCTTCTGCTCAAAACTTTTTTCTTTTTTTTCTTTTTTTTTTTTTGGATGGAGTGTGGGAGGGTTAGAACCCCTGTCAGGTTTTTATTGCTGGGGATGTTACATGATTCTGTGTATACAAATATCATCAATATTCTAATGAGTCTAGACAATCCTGAGGTTACATATTATATAAGTGCTGATGAAGGGCGGGGGTGTGTCTGAACCTCCGAAACGCGTTGCCTTTCTTTTTCTACCAATTATTCAATTAAAAACTTTTCTGGAATCTATGATCCACTGGCGTGGTGCCCTTACTGATTTTTACAAATTTGGACTTTCCTCTCGATGACCCCCCCACCACCTTTTGATGGGGGTACTCCGATACATTTGATAAACAGTCATTTACAGCACTGGATATTACAAATAGGTGATCTGGTGCCTCTTAGGCAGCCCATAGAGCAGGGGGGTCTCAAACTGGGGTCCCTTCAGCTGTTTGCGAAACTACAAGTCCCATCATGCCTCTGCCTGTGGGAGTCATGCTTGTAACTGTCAGCCTTGCAATGCTTCATGGGACCTGTAGTTTCGCAATATCTGGAGGACCGCCAGTTTGAGACCCTCTGCTGTAGAGTGACCAAGACATGAGGCACAGACGGTGCAAATTTCTGTCCTGCAACCACGGGTTTCAGGAACGAAATTCGCATGATTCCCCCATCAACACAGTCACCGCCAAGAGGAAAATCCCTCCTACCGAGACACTGTCCACCTCCGCAGGATGAAGACAGTGATTATTGCTAGCAGCCCATAGCGATAATTGCAAGTAAAATCTGGCAGGCTGGTTGTACCCAAGTTGATCGATCAACTTGGTACATTATGCCTGCCTATACACAGTTTCGAATCTCAGCCAGTTCCTGCTGAACCAGCCGAGATTCGAACCTTGGCCGGCCTTATGCATGGACCCCGAGGTTTTTATTTCCGTCTGTGAGATCCCTCCTCTCTTTTTGTCTTGGTGACCATTATCACTGGTTCCAGGGAGGAGAAATCCAACATTTTCAAATTCACCCTTACAAGAGAAAAGAGGGAGGTAGAGTGACACAAAGGACCTATAGTGTCACCATCCCAAAGGAACAAATGACTACAAAAGCAAAAACCAG
The DNA here is from genome assembly GCF_042186555.1 of Aquarana catesbeiana. Taxonomy (NCBI): domain Eukaryota; kingdom Metazoa; phylum Chordata; class Amphibia; order Anura; family Ranidae; genus Aquarana; species Aquarana catesbeiana. The sequence continues at coordinate 4,147,268 of NC_133335.1, forward strand.
GGACTTCTGGGATGACACTCGGGAATATAAATTTAAAACAAAAAAGGTATAGACAAACATTGCTGGATATATTAGTCACATTATACAAAAGTTTAACAGTCATGTATGATATCAATACAGACTTTCTTTTTTTGTTGCCACCAACTAAAAAGACCGCTTATAGATTTATAGATAGATAGTGTGTCCCATTTCACAGCAGGTTGTGTTTAACGCATTTCGTAGGTAGCTTTACTGCATCAGGACCAGCAGTAAAGGGGTAAAAATACAGTGGTCACAATTGATAATATGGTTACATCAATATATAATCGCACTCATCTCCACAGGGGGATCTAGCTAGCGAGTACTCTTATAGGACAGAAGTCGACAATCCCCAGGCCACGGACCAGTACCAGTTCGTAGCCCGTTAGTAACTGGGCCAGCAACAGGAAGAGGTGAGTGGTGACCGCAGTCTGTGTCCTCTCCCGGGACTCCCACCTCCTTGCCCATCTCATCCTAACAGCAGGGCAGGGGGCGGGCGGAGCTGGAGATCTGGACAGAGAGTGGGTGTCTTTTCGTATCGACAACCGGGTAATCACCCACTCATTAACATGATGAGTTGGGCAGCCTCCTGTCAGGAACCATAAGCCAGGTGGAGACAGAAAATGCAGTTAAAATCACAACTGTAATGAAATAGCAAATAACAAAGTTCAAGAAAGTAGTCAGAAACAGAAGCCAGGTTTTGGATGCCAGAGCGAGTAATCAGACGAGCCGGGATCAGAGAACCAGAAGTCAGTGTTGTCAGGTGCCAAAAATCAGGAGCAGGAATCAGAAAAGAGAAGTCAGCTAGGCCAAGTCATACACAGGAACACAGGAAGGAATGCACTGGAGATCATACACCACGCAAGGGCCAGGAGGGAATGAGCAAAGCTGTTTAAATAGCCAAAAGGGGCTGACTGTAGGCTGGACTAATGAGGCAGGTAATGGTAATCAGGTAAATCACTGTGGAAACAATGAGTGGTTGGTAATTAACCGACAGCTGAGCAGCCTCTGTGCACTGAAAGAAAAGGTCTGCTAGTAAATAGAGGGAGCCCAACCCTGACACTCCCACCCTTCATCCAGGTCTGCAGCTCCTCCTGCCCCGGCCCTGCTGATAGGATGACATGAGTGGACACACAGGCTGATAAATGGAGGTGGAGATTGGCAGGGGGACAGTGACTGCCGGTTCACACAGGGGCAACACGACTTGCAGGCCGACTCACCGAGGCGACCTGCACACAGCTTCAGCAGCGACTTGCAAAAGGACTTCTGTATAGAAGTCAATGCAAGTCGCCTGAAAACGCCTCAAAAATAGTACAGGAACCTTTTTCTAAGTGGGAGCGACTTGTGTCGCTCCTATTAGAACGGTTCCGTAGTACAGAACAGGACGCGACTTGTCAAGTCGCCCCTGTGTGAACCAGGGCTTAGAGTAAGAGATTGAAGCAGGTACAATAACTGCAAGGGGCACAGTAATCGGGGGGGGGGTGAGAGGAGGTTCTGTAATGTGGACACTAATATAAAGGGGAGGTTGCTGTAAAAGGGGGGTTGTGATGTGAAGGGTGGCTGAGGACTTACTCCGTAACACCACCCCCGTCCCTGGGAAAATTGATTGGTTGCCACAAAAGTGCCAAAAAAATTGGGGACTGCTGGTATGGGGGACTAAGAGGCATAGGGGTTCAGTGTCCAGGACTCAATGCTGTCCTGTCATAAGGTGGTAATATTGGAGGGGATCACCTCCCTAACTGATCCTCGGAGTAGGAATGACCTCAGACAGTCTTGTAACCCAATCACTGCTGGTCCTGATGAAGTGGCGCTCATCTACAAAACACACTCACTATATAAGGGACACTCACTATATAAATGGTCTTTGTAGTTGGTAAGAAAAAAGAAACATCATATGTGAATGTTTTAGACTTTTGTATCTTTTGTATCTTTATATACCTTTGTTTTGAATTTATATCCCCGGGTGCCATCCTAGAAGTCCCCGCTTTTTACTTTATTGTAGTCACAGTTACAAGACGAGGAATCTTCCAGTAGATAAACCTGTACCAGGGACCATCGTCCCCTTGCTTTGGGGAGATTTCCTCTCACTTCCGGTCGTATCCCCCGGGGAAGGAAGTGAAGGAAAATCTCACCAAGAGGAGACAGGAAAAAAAAAAGCTGCCAGGGGTATTAACCATTCCATACTCAATTTTTTTTTAAAAAAAAGGTCTGTTCACTTTAAAGCTGAACAGCTAAATACTGAAATTCTTATATATGAGGTTTTTTTTCCTTTTTTAACCCAACAAAATATTTCTATGTCTGCCCATCCAGTTCTGTGATTTACACACCTCTACCAGACATCGCAGCCAGGCTGTTGACCTGCTATTGTACCTAAAGAACACAGCTGGGTCATCTCCCCACCCCTAGGCTGTGACAGGACAGGGAAGGAGCAGCAGAAGACTGATAAGTCCAGCTCTCTGCTCTCCTTCTGTCTGCATACATCACACCCGATTGGCCCCTCCCTCTCCCAGTGTGGGGAAAGACTGCAGATCACAAAAAAGTACTTATTTTAGCAGCATGTTAGTTATTTATAAATATATATTTTATCATTTTAAATGTATCCATTAGTTGTATTTGAAATCTTCCCGGAGTTTCACTTTTAAAAGTTCAGATAAGCGAATGTTCCGTTGTGGGTGGAGACAGGTGAGCGCAGTCATTCACCAATCACTCGATCTTCATGCCACCATTGAGAGCGAGTCCTCAACCCAGGGCTGCTGTTAGAAACCACGGGGCCCTATACAGCCAACCTGACAGCCTCCTCTCTAAATAAACACAGTTTACTATGCTTCGGTCATGATTGAACACAGTGGAGGATCAGTACCGATCATGCATTGTGTTTATTCAGGAAAGGAAGGGGTTGGTAAATGTTGCATATTTGCTGGACCCTTCCCCCACTCTCCATCCTGAAGGATCCTATTGTGTGCTTGTAGCTGCTGGTGGAGAGGAGGGAAGCCGGCAGCAGCACTGCAGGGGGTAGAGGGGTCACCCCGGGTGGGTCTGGGCAGGGGGAATCGTATGGTGCAAAGGGAGGGTGCTCAGTGTGACGGGGGGGGAGAGCAATTAATTACTGGAACTGATCCCTTGTATGGCTCTCTCTGCAGCAGCTGAGATCTGGTGGGAGGGAGAGGAGGAGAAGCCAGCTTTCAGCTGCTGCAGAGAGAGTCATACAGGGGATCGGTTCCAGTAATTGCCCCCCCCCCCCCCCTCCCCTGCTGTGCTGATCATCCTCCTTGCCCACCAGTGGGGGGGCAAGGTCATCTAGAGCCCAGGGCAAACATGCCAAATTGTGCCCCCCCCACCCCCAAGATGTATGGGCATATGTCAGAAAGGGGGGCACTAATCTACATGCTAGCCCCCTAAGCATAAATCCCCCCTCCTCCCAATACAAATCTACCCTGCTTCTGAAATCCCCCTTCTCAGCACAAATTTCTGCCCCCTCCCTCAGCTCAAATTCTCTCTCTCCCCATATGCCCCCAGCACAAATCCCCCCGCCCCACCCCCCCAAAAAAAAATTCCTCATTCCTAGCGTGTTTCCTCTATCCCTCAAATTCCCCTCCTTCCAGAACAATGACCCCTCCCCCAATCACCCAACATATCACAATGCCCCCCCCCCGTCCACAGATTTCCCCTCCAAGGAAAAATTCCCCCTTCCAGCACAAAGTCCCCTCCCCAATCCCCCAACCTAGCACAACACCCCCCCCCCCCCCAAATTTTCCGCTCCTAGCACAAGTACCCCCCAACTGTTCCTACTAGCACAAATACCCCCCCGCCCCCCAAATTCCCCTGCTCAACACAAATCCTCCCCCTCCAATCTCCTTGTGCTCCCCCCCCCCCACACACACACACACAGTACCCAGGGCAGCCAACCCTCCTGCCCACCCATTGTCCTGGCCCTGTTGCCCAAATCTGATTCACCCAGCTGCCTGGGCCCTGTAAAGAAGGACCGGTGGTAACCCCCTATCCATACCTCCCAACACCTATTAGCAAAAGTATGTAGGCATGGGACACCTCCCCCAACCACGCCCCTTAAAAATGATTGGTTAAACCCAATTACTATCAGTACAACCTACTATTCCTTTTGCGGCAGCACAGAAATTGGATGAATGGTTCAGATAAAAAGTGCATATTATATACAACTATATGGATCAGACCAAAATGAGGGACAAATGAGGAGGAAAGAGGGACAGAGGGACTTTGTTTCAAATCAGGGGCAGTCCCTCCAAATCAGGGACAGTCCCTACAAGTCAGGAACAGTTGGCAGCTATGCCTTATCCACAGCCCTGCCTCCACCCGTTGGGCGAGGCCAGGGCTGGAGCAAAGGGTGGGCGGGAGGGGAGGCTGCCCTGGGCACAATGGTTTACTGGAGGGATAGGGGATCCTTCCTTCTGTCACAAGGCAGGCAGGAGTAGAGACAGCAACATCACTGCTCCCGTCAGCCCAGCGCTGGGAGTGGCAAGGAGAGAAGGAGAAAGCCAGGACGTGGTGCAGGCTGTGTTCCTTCTCCTTCCTGCCAGTGCAGCGCTCCTGCATTCAAAAGCCGGCAGCGGAAATCATAGACATACAGGAGCTCTGCGCTGACAGGAGGCAGCAGGGGAGAGAGAACACAGTCTACAGCTGAGCGTAAAAGTCTCCAGGAGAGAGCCATAAGTGGAGAAGAGAGCCGGTGTCTTGCTGAAAAAGTTCCCCCGGCGGATAATGACCCCCATGTACTGCGCAGGCGCAGCGTTTGCGCAGTACGAAGCACTACCGAGCCGAAAATAGCCGAACATACACAGCTGTGCGTCAGCTGTACACCGCGCCTGCACACATTTAACACCACATTCTACCACATGCTCCCGATGCTACCAGACAATGCCGCACACTCCCAATGCTCGTGCTACTCTGCAAGGGGCGGATAATAAACACATTATCACAGTAATACACCCGCCCCTCGCAGAGTAGCACGAGCATCGGGAGCGCGCGGCAGCGTCGGCCACAATGTCTTGCTCTTTGCGCAGGCGCGGTGTACAGCTTACTCACAGCTGTTCAGCTTCGAGTGTTTTCGGCGGCTCCATTGTTGTTCGTACTGCGCAAGCGCTGCGCCTGCGCAGTACAGGTGGGTCATTGTCCGCCGAGGGGAACTTTCTCGGCAGAACACCGGGAGGAGGCAGGACTGTGCTCTCTCTCCGTCCAGCTCCTCCCTCCTGTCAGTGCAATGCTCCTGTAGCATGTAAAACACACCTGGTGGCTTCTGCCTGCAGGTGCCCTAACAACTTGGGACTGTTTCTTCTGTTATCTTACACCACCCCCCCAGCCACCTCCTCCCCACACTGGGGGCACAGTTTGGCATGTTTGCCCTGGGCACTGGATTACCTTGTCCCGGCACTGGGCGAGGCAGACATGTTGCCCCAGCCAGGGCTCAGACACACAGGTCTCATCATCGGCCTTCCTGACAGATATAAGGGAGTCATGGATAATTCAGACCGCCAGCAATCCACCCACATCTGAAATATTAGGGAGGACTGAACATTTATTAAGTCAGCATTTACAATGGTAAACCCAATATTTTTTATGACCCGTGTCGAGGTTTGGTGGCTTGTGCCCCTCTCAGAATGAGTAGGGCGGCCACAGTGCAGCAGTAAAGTGACCCTGTGAACTGCTGCAAAATGGCGGCTGAGACTCCTCTCTGGCATTCTCTGACTTCCTGTTGGTAAACCTTCACGCCTGATGCCCCCCCCCCCCCTCGTTCTCCAGAATCCAGGCCTGCACTCAAGGACTAGGCTGCAAAAATGTTATTTCATTCCCTTTAAATAGACAAGACAACCCGATCCTCCGGCGACAAATTCTGCCGAGGTGTCTCCTTGCAAGAGGCCAAACAGTTTCTCCCTGAGCTCTTAAAATGGAGCCGTTGGAGCGGCTATGTGGGCAGGTCTCCTATAAATACCCGGCTCCCACCGCCCGCATTTATTACACGTCTATGCACTTCTTTTTACACCGTCCATGTCAGCATTAAAGACATAGCACCCTATTTTATGGAAGGAAGTGTACTGGCGGGCACATGCACCCCCTCTGATGGCATCATGTACTTGTCACAACCCTTACAGCAGAAAACAACATTGTGAAAGTCCTTCTGAGATCAACGCATGCCGTTCAGTGAGCGTCAGTTCTTGGGTTCAAACGCACTATTCCTAACGTACACATTCCTGAAAAGATGGTTGTTTATGTATAAGTGGGTGCTGAAGTGACCATAGGCTGGAACCGCAAGTAGTCAGAGATGTCACTGCACACCATGGATCACCAGAATGGGTCCAAAGCTTTATTTAGCGATCACATAGTTACTGCAAATAGCAACGTTTAGAAGCCATGCAGGACCCCTTCAGCAGGCATGTGACCCATGCCTGCCGCCCTGCGTGCCTCTGAAAGATTCCTTTTTGCAGTAACTATGTGATCGCTAAATAAAGCTTTGGACCCATTCTGGAGACCCATGGTGTGCTGGCGACATCTCCAGGGAGACCCATGGTGTGCTGGCGACATCTCCAGGGAGACCCATGGTGTGCTGGCGACATCTCCAGGGAGACCCATGGTGTGCTGGCGACATCTCCAGGGAGACCCATGGTGTGCTGGCGACATCTCCAGGGAGACCCATGGTGTGCTGGCGACATCTCCAGGGAGACCCATGGTGTGCTGGCGACATCTCCAGGGAGACCCATGGTGTGCTGGCGACATCTCCAGGGAGACCCATGGTGTGCTGGCGACATCTCCAGGGAGACCCATGGTGTGCTGGCGACATCTCCAGGGAGACCCATGGTGTGCTGGCGACATCTCCAGGGAGACCCATGGTGTGCTGGCGACATCTCCAGGGAGACCCATGGTGTGCTGGCGACATCTCCAGGGAGACCCATGGTGTGCTGGCGACATCTCCAGGGAGACCCATGGTGTGCTGGTGACATCTCCAGGGAGACCCATGGTGTGCTGGTGACATCTCCAGGAGACCCATGGTGTGCTGGTGACATCTCCAGGAGACCTATGGTGTGCTGGTGACATCTCCAGGAGACCTATGGTGTGCTGGTGACATCTCCAGGAGACCCATGGTGTGCTGGTGACATCTCCAGGAGACCCATGGTGTGCTGGTGACATCTCCAGGGAGACCCATGGTGTGCTGGTGACATCTCCAGGAGACCCATGGTGTGCTGGGGACATCTCCAGGAAGACCCATGGTGTGCTGGGGACATCTCCAGGAAGACCCATGGTGTGCTGGGGACATCTCCAGGGAGACCCATGGTGTGCTGGGGACATCTCCAGGAGACCCATGGTGTGCTGGTGACATCTCCAGGAGACCCATGGTGTGCTGGTGACATCTCCAGGAGACCCATGGTGTGCTGGTGACATCTCCAGGGAGACCCATGGTGTGCTGGTGACATCTCCAGGAGATCCATGGTGTGCTGGTGACATCTCCAGGAGACCCATGGTGTGCTGGTGACATCTCCAGGAGACCCATGGTGTGCTGGTGACATCTCCAGGAGACCCATGGTGTGCTGGTGACATCTCCAGGAGACCCATGGTGTGCTGGTGACATCTCCAGGGAGACCCATGGTGTGCTGGTGACATCTCCAGGGAGACCCATGGTGTGCTGGTGACATCTCCAGGAGATCCATGGTGTGCTGGTGACATCTCCAGGAGATCCATGGTGTGCTGGTGACATCTCCAGGAGACCCATGGTGTGCTGGTGACATCTCCGGGAGATCCATGGTGTGCTGGTGACATCTCCGGGAGACCCATGGTGTGCTGGTGACATCTCCGGGAGACCCATGGTGTGCTGGTGACATCTCCGGGAGACCCATGGTGTGCTGGTGACATCTCCGGGAGACCCATGGTGTGCTGGTGACATCTCCGGGAGACCCATGGTGTGCTGGTGACATCTCCGGGAGACCCATGGTGTGCTGGTGACATCTCCGGGAGACCCATGGTGTGCTGGTGACATCTCCGGGAGACCCATGGTGTGCTGGTGACATCTCCGGGAGACCCATGGTGTGCTGGTGACATCTCCGGGAGACCCATGGTGTGCTGGTGACATCTCCGGGAGACCCATGGTGTGCTGGTGACATCTCCGGGAGACCCATGGTGTGCTGGTGACATCTCCGGGAGACCCATGGTGTGCTGGTGACATCTCCGGGAGACCCATGGTGTGCTGGTGACATCTCCAGGGAGACCCATGGTGTGCTGGTGACATCTCCAGGGAGACCCATGGTGTGCTGGTGACATCTCCAGGGAGACCCATGGTGTGCTGGTGACATCTCCAGGGAGACCCATGGTGTGCTGGTGACATCTCCAGGGAGACCCATGGTGTGCTGGTGACATCTCCAGGGAGACCCATGGTGTGCTGGTGACATCTCCAGGGAGACCCATGGTGTGCTGGTGACATCTCCAGGAGATCCATGGTGTGCTGGTGACATCTCCCACTCAGTTTTTGGGTTTAGATACCATTTACCAGGTCCATTCAAAAATCAATGAGATGCTACTGCAACAACGCTAAAGTCAGAAACATTACCTGATTTGTAGCTCAGCTGAGCGATCCTCACAGGCGATGTTGGGCTTGGACTGCAGCTTCTGGTCACAGGACCTTTTGCTCTGTTCTGCTTTTCTTTACTCCTGTAGATGACAAAAAGGAGACAGTATGGAGTTCGCATTGGGTAGGATTAAAATCTGCAGGTCCGCACGTTCACAGAACTCAGCCACCAGGGTTCCCAGAGCTCACTGGTGGCCAAGTCAGCTTAATGGTGCCTTTTAGACTGCAGTCATACCTTGGCGTTTTGAATCGTGGGCAGATTTCCCACGATTCTGCCCGTGATTTCAAAACGGCGAGGTGTGAATGACAAATCGCAGAACGCACATGAGAGATGCCATTCATTTGAATGCAACGTGAATAGCTTCAATGGAAATCATTATTTCACATGTCATGTGATTCGTATGCGGTTCAAAATGCACCCAATTCGCATATATGTGAACTCGAGCCTTGAGGCTGCATTCTATAGCTGTATTCTACATAGCTGTATACACCCACCTTCTTTCCTGTATATAGAGACCTACCTCCATCATCACTGATTGCAGGTATACATCATCTGTCCCTCCTTTAAAGCCATACATTACTAAGAGTTTAATTTTTCAGTTTGTTTGCCCCCCCCCCCCCCCCCCCCAACAAAAAATTTTGAGCACCAGCGCCACTGCACCTGAACCGCACCGCAGTGCTCTGAAAATGCACAGGACTCTTTTTACTTTTTTACATTTGCGCTGCACTGTGTGTTGAGTTATTTTGAGGGGACAGCAAAATTTACACTGTTATACAAGCTGTACACTCACTACTTTACATTGTAGACAAGTGTCATTTCTTCAGTGTTGTCACATGAAAAGATAGAAGAAAAGATTTACACAAATGTGACTGAGGGGTGTACTTACTTTTGTCAGATACTGTATGTGAACAGCTTCAATGGAAATTACTGTCATATCACATGTCATGCAAATCGGATGCGGTTGAAAACGTGCGGGGTGATCTACAACAGGCTCATTGCGAGGAAACTGAAAAGAACAATTGATCTCGATCTGTCCTGTTCACGTCATGCCAGTGCACTGACAAAAATCATGAATGTTTGCAACACGCCTAATAAAATACCTATTAATATTATGGCCCTTGGTGTTTCCAGTACAGAAAATATATATTTAAATAATGAAGTGCGAAGTGTTAAAAATCGCATGTCAGTCTAATGTGCATTAACATTCATGTATTTTATGTGCGGAGTTGTGTGAACAAGCCCTCGGGTGATAGAAAACTAATCTTTACGTAATTTAGGAGACAGAAAGGATTATGTTTTCCTGCACAGAAAGCTTTGTACTGTCCGGGCTGCCGGATTACCAAACAGGCAGAGTAGGCACCAGCCTATGGGTTCCATGCCGCTGAAGGGCCCCGCAACAAAGAATCAAAATAATATCAATTTGCTCTTGAAGGAAAAGGACAAGGTACAGGACAGGATAGGGAACGTCTGTATGGGATGGGGAGGTCTGGACAGGATAGGGAACGTCTGTATGGGATGGGGAGGTCTGGACAGGATAGGGAACGTCTGTATGGGATGGGGAGGTCTGGACAGGATAGGGAACGTCTGTATGGGATGGGGGGGGTCTGGACAGGATAGGGAACGTCTGTATAGGATGGGGAGGTCTGGACAGGACAGGGAACGTCTGTATAGGATGGGGAGGTCTGGACAGGATAGGGAACGTCTGTATAGGATGGGGAGGTCTGGACAGGATAGGGAACGTCTGTATGGGATGGGGAGGTCTGGACAGGATAGGGAACGTCTGTATGGGATGGGGGGGGTCTGGACAGGATAGGGAACGTCTGTATAGGATGGGGAGGTCTGGACAGGACAGGGAACGTCTGTATGGGATGGGGAGGTCTGGACAGGATAGGGAACGTCTGTATGGGATGGGGAGGTCTGGACAGGATAGGGAACGTCTGTATGGGATGGGGGGGTTTGCACAGGATAGGGAACGTCTATATGGGATGGGGGGGTCTGCACAGGATAGGGAACGTCTGTATGGGATGGGGGGGTTTGCACAGGATAGGGAACGTCTGTATGGGATGGGGGGGGTCTGGACAGGATAGGGAACGTCTGTATGGGATGGGGGGGGTCTGGACAGGATAGGGAACGTCTGTATGGGATGGGGAGGTCTGGACAGGATAGGGAACGTCTGTATGGGATGGGGAGGTCTGGACAGGATAGGGAACGTCTGTATGGGATGGGGAGGTCTGGACAGGATAGGGAACGTCTGTATGGGATGGGGAGGTCTGGAAAGGATAGGGAACGTCTGTATGGGATGGGGAGGTCTGGAAAGGATAGGGAACGTCTGTATGGGATGGGGAGGTCTGGAAAGGATAGGGAACGTCTGTATGGGATGGGGAGGTCTGGACAGGATAGGGAACGTCTTTATGGGATGGGGAGGTCTGGACAGGATAGGGAACGTCTTTATGGGATGGGGAGGTCTGGACAGGATAGGGAACGCCTGTATGGGATGAGGAGGTCTGGACAGGATAGGGAACGTCTGTATGGGATGGGGAGGTCTGGACAGGATAGGGAACGTCTGTATGGGATGGGAAGGTCTGGACAGGATAGGGAACGTCTGTATGGGATGGGGGGGGGGGTCTGGACAGGATAGGGAACGTCTGTATGGGATGAGGAGGTCTGGACAGGATAGGGAACGTCTGTATGGGATGGGGAGGTGTGGACAGGATAGGGAACGTCTGTATGGGATGGGGAGATCTGCACAGGATAGGGAACGTCTGTAAGGGATGGGGAGGTCTGCACAGGATAGGGAATGTCTGTATGGGATGGGGAGGTCTGGACAGGATAGGGAACGTCTGTATGGGATGGGGAGGTCTGGACAGGATAGGGAACGCCTGTATGGGATGGGGAGGTCTGGACAGGATAGGGAACGTCTGTATGGGATGGGGAGGTCTGGACAGGATAGGGAACGTCTGTATGGGATGGGGAGGTCTGGACAGGACAGGGAACGTCTGTATGGGATGGGGAGGTCTGGAAAGGATAGGGAACGTCTGTATGGGATGGGGAGGTCTGGACAGGATAGGGAACGTCTGTATGGGATGGGGAGGTCTGGACAGGATAGGGAACGTCTGTATGGGATGAGGAGGTCTGGACAGGATAGGGAACGTCTGTATGGGATGGGGGGGTCTGGACAGGATAGGGAACGTCTGTATGGGATGGGGAGGTGTGGACAGAATAGGGAACGTCTGTATGGGATGGGGAGATCTGCACAGGATAGGGAACGTCTGTATGGGATGGGGAGGTCTGCACAGGATAGGGAACATATTGTGAAATATAAACTAAAAGAAGGGGAGGGGCCAAGTGATTATTGGTGGCTTTCAGTTAACATGTTCTATGAGCGGAATTTACCCCCCTTACCCCTGTCATGTGACCTGAGAGAGATTTACCTCACCTACCCCTGTCATGTGACCAGAGAGAGGTTTACCTCACCTACCCCTGTCATGTGACCAGAGAGAGGTTTACCTCACCTACCCCTGTCATGTGACCAGAGAGAGGTTTACCTCACCTACCCCTGTCATGTGACCTGAGAAAGAGATTTACCTCACCTACCCCTGTCATGTGACCAAAGAGAGAGAGATTTACCTCACCTACCCCTGTCATGTGACCAGAGAGAGAGATTTACCTCACCTACCCCTGTCATGTGACCAGAGAGAGAGATTTACCTCACCTACCCCTGTCATGTGACCAAAAAGAGAGAGATTTACCTCACCTACCCCTGTCATGTGACCTGAGAGAGATTTACCTCACCTACCCCTGTCATGTGACCTGACAGAGAGAGATTTACCTCACCTACCCCTGTCATGTGACCTGAGAGAGAGATTAACCTGACCTACCCCTGTCATGTGACCTGAGAGAGAGATTTACCTCACCTACCCCTGTCATGTGACCTGAGAGAGAGATTAACCTGACCTACCCCCGTCATGTGACCTGAGAGAGAGATTTACCTGACCTACCCCCGTCATGTGATCAGAGAGAGAGATTTACCTCACCTACCCCTGTCATGTGACCAGAGAGAAAGAGAGAGATTTACCTCACCTACCCCCGTCATGTGACCTGAGAGAGAGATTTACCTGACCTACCCCTGTCATGTGACCTCAGAGAGAGATTTACCTCTCCTACCCCTGTCATGTGACCTGAGTGAGATTTACCTCTCCTACCCCTGTCATGTGACCTGAGAGAGAGATTTACCTCACCTACCCCTGTCATGTGACCAGAGAGAGAGAGAGATTTACCTCACCTACCCCTGTCATGTGACCAGAGAGATTTACCTCACCTACCCCTGTCATGTGACCAGAGAGAGAGACTTACCTGACCTACCCCTGTCATGTGACCAGAGAGAGATTTACCTCACCTACCCCTGTCATGTGACCTGAGAAAGAGAGATTTACCTGACCTACCCCTGTCATGTGACCAGAGAGAGATTTACCTCACCTACCCCTGTCATGTGACCTGAGAAAGAGATTTACCTCACCTACCCCCGTCATGTGACCTGAGAGAGAGATTTACCTCACCTACCCCCGTCATGTGACCTGAGAAAGAGATTTACCTCACCTACCCCTGTCACGTGCCCTAAGAGAAAGATTTACCTCACCTACCTCTGTCATGTGACCAGAGAGAGAGATTTACCTCACGTACCCCTGTCATGTGACCAGAGAGAGATTTACCTCACCTACCCCTGTCACGTGCCCTAAGAGAGAGATTTACCTCACCTACCTCTGTCATGTGACCAGAGAGAGATTTACCTCACCTACCCCTGTCATGTGACCTGAGAGAGACTTACCTCACCTACACCTGTCATGTGACCAGAGAGAGAGAGACTTACCTCACCTACCCCTGTCATGTGACCAGAGAGAGAGACTTACCTCACCTACCCCTGTCATGTGACCCGAGAGAGAGATTTACCTCACCTACCCCTGTCATGTGACCTGAGAGAGAGATTTACCTCACCTACCCCTGTCATGTGACCTGAGAGAGAGATTTACCTCACCTACCCCTGTCATGTGACCAGAGAGAGATTTACCTCACCTACCCCTGTCATGTGACCAGAGAAAGAGAGATTTACCTCACCTACCCCTGTCATGTGCCCTAAGCGAGAGATTTACCTCACCTACCCCTGTCATGTGACCTTAGAGAGAGATTTACCTCACCTACCCCTGTCATGTGACCTGAGAGAGAGATTTACCTCACTTACCCCTGTCATGTGACCTGAGAGAGAGACTTACCTCACCTACCCCTGTCATGTGACCTGAGAGAGAGAGATTTACCTAACCTACCCCTGTCATGTGACCTGAGAGAGATTTACCTGACCTACCCCTGTCATGTGACCAGAGAGAGATTTACCTCACCTACCCTTGTCATGTGACTTGAGAGAAAGAGAGAGATTTACCTCACCTACCCCTGTCATGTGACCTGAGAGAAAGATTTACCTTACCTACCCCTGTCATGTGACCAGAGAGAGATTTACCTCACCTACCCCTGTCATTTGACCAGAGAGAGATTTACCTCACCTACCCCTGTCATGTGACCAGAGAGAGAGAGAGACTTACCTCACCTACCCGTCATGTGACCTGAGAGAGATTTACCTCACCTACCCCTGTCATGTGACCCCAGAGAGAGAGATTTACCTCACCTACCCCTGTCATGTGACCTGAGAGAGAGATTTACCTCACCTACCCCTGTCATGTGACCTGAGAGAGAGAGACCTACCTCACCTACCCCTGTCATGTGACCAGAGAGAGAAAGACTTACCTCACCTACCCCTGTCATGTGACCAGAGAGAGAATTACCTCACCTACCCCTGTCATGTGAACTGAGAGAGAGAGAGAGATTTACCTCACCTACCCCTGTCATGTGACCTGAGAGAGAGATTTACCTCACCTACCCCTGTCATTTGACCAGAGAGAGATATTTACCTCACCTACCCCTGTCATGTGACCTGAGAGAGATATTTACCTGACCTACCCCTGTCATGTGACCAGAGAGAGATATTTACCTCACCTACCCCTGTCATGTGACCAGAGAGAGATTTACCTCACCTACCCCTGTCATGTGACCTGAGAGAGATATTTACCTGACCTACCCCTGTCATGTGACCAGAGAGAGATATTTACCTCACCTACCCTTGTCATGTGACCAGAGAGATATTTACCTCACCTACCCCTGTCATGTGACCTGAGAGATATATTTACCTGACCTACCCCTGTCATGTCACCAGAGAGAGAGAGGAGATTTACCTCACCTACCACTGTCATGTGACCTGAGAGATTTACCTCACCTACCCCTGTCATGTGACCAGAGAGAGAGAGACTTACCTCACCTACCCCTGTCATGTGACCAGAGAGAGAGACTTACCTCACCTACCCCTGTCAGGTGACCAGAGAGAGAGAGACTTACCTCACCTACCCCTGTCATGTGACCAGAGAGAGATTTACCTCACCTACCCCTGTCATGTGACCAGAGAGAGAGAGAGATTTACCTCACCTACCCCTGTCATGTGACCAGAGAGAGAGATTTACCTCACCTACCCCTGTCATGTGACCGGAGAGAGATTTACCTCACCTACCCCTGTCATGTGACCTTAGAGAGAGATTTACCTCACCTACCCCTGTCATGTGACCAGAGAGAGAGATTTACCTCACCTAACCCTGTCATGTGACCAGAGAGAGAGATTTACCTGACCTACCCCTGTCATGTGACCAGAGAGAGATTTAACTGACCTACCCCTGTCATGTGACCTGAGAGAGAGATTTACCTCACCTACCCCTGTCATGTGACCAGAGAGAGATTTACCTCACCTACCCCTGTCATGTGACCATAGAGAGAGAGATTTACCTCACCTACCCCTGTCATGTGACCAGAGAAAGAGATTTACCTCACCTACCCCTGTCATGTGCCCTAAGAGAGAGATTTACCTCACCTACCCCTGTCATGTGATCTGAGAGAGAGATTTACCTCACTTACCCCTGTCATGTGACCTGAGGGAGAGACTTACCTCACCTACCCCTGTCATGTGACCTGAGAGAGAGAGACTTACCTCACCTACCCCTGTCATGTGACCTGAGAAAGAGAGATTTACCTAACCTACCCCTGTCATGTGACCTGAGAGAGAGATTTACCTGACCTACCCCTGTCATGTGACCAGAGAGAGATTTACCTGACCTACCCCTGTCATGTGACCAGAGAGAGATTTACCTCACCTACCCCTGTCATGTGACCAGAGAGAGAGAGAGAGAGAGACTTACCTCACCTACCCCTGTCATGTGACCAGAGAGAGAGAGACTTACCTCACCTACCCCTGTCATGTGACCTGAGAGAGAGAGAGAGAGAGATTTACCTCACCTACCCCTGTCATGTGACCAGAGAGAGATATTTACCTGACCTACCCCTGTCATGTGACCAGAGAGAGAGATTTACCTGACCTACCCCTGTCATGTGACCAGAGAGAGATTTACCTCACCTACCCCTGTCATGTGACCAGAGAGAGACTTACCTCACCTACCCCTGTCATGTGACCAGAGAGAGAGATTTACCTCACCTACCCCTGTCATGTGACCAGAGAGAGAGATTTACCTCACCTACCCCTGTCATGTGACATGAGAGAAAGAGATTTACCTCACCTACCCCTGTCATGTGACAAGAGAGAAAGAGATTTACCTCACCTACCCCTGTCATGTGACCTAAGAGAGATTTACCTCACCTACCCCTGCCATGTGACCTGAGAGAGATTTACCTCACCTACCCCTGTCATGTGACCTGAGAGAGACTTACCTCACCTACACCTGTCATGTGACCAGAGAGAGAGAGATTTACCTCACCTACCCCTGTCATGTGACCTGAGAGAGAGACTTACCTCACCTACCCCTGTCATGTGACCAGAGAGAGAGACTTACCTCACCTACCCCTGTCATGTGACCCGAGAGAGAGATTTACCTCACCTACCCCTGTCATGTGACCTGAGAGAGAGATTTACCTCACCTACCCCTGTCATGTGACCTGAGAGAGAGATTTACCTCACCTACCCCTGTCATGTGACCAGAGAGAGATTTACCTCACCTACCCCTGTCATGTGACCAGAGAAAGAGAGATTTACCTCACCTACCCCTGTCATGTGCCCTAAGAGAGAGATTTACCTCACCTACCCCTGTCATGTGACCTGAGAGAGAGATTTACCTCACTTACCCTTGTCATGTGACCTGAGGGAGAGACTTACCTCACCTACCCCTGTCATGTGACCTGAGAGAGAGACTTACCTCACCTACCCCTGTCATGTGACCTGAGAGAGAGAGATTTACCTAACCTACCCCTGTCATGTGACCTGAGAGAGAGATTTACCTAACCTACCCCTGTCATGTGACCTGAGAGAGAGATTTACCTCACCTACCCCTGTCATGTGACCAGAGAGAGATTTACCTCACCTACCCCTGTCATGTGACCTGAGAGAAAGATTTACCTTACCTACCCCTGTCATGTGACCAGAGAGAGATTTACCTCACCTACCCCTGTCATTTGACCAGAGAGAGATTTACCTCACCTACCCCTGTCATGTGACCAGAGAGAGACAGAGACTTACCTCACCTACCCGTCATGTGACCTGAGAGAGATTTACCTCACCTACCCCTGTCATGTGACCCCAGAGAGAGAGATTTACCTCACCTACCCCTGTCATGTGACCTGAGAGAGAGATTTACCTCACCTACCCCTGTCATGTGCCCTGAGAGAGAGACCTACCTCACCTACCCCTGTCATGTGACCAGAGAGAGAAAGACTTACCTCACCTACCCCTGTCATGTGACCAGAGAGAGAGAGAGAATTACCTCACCTACCCCTGTCATGTGACCTGAGAGAGAGAGATTTACCTCACCTACCCCTGTCATGTGACCTGACAGAGAGATTTACCTCACCTACCCCTGTCATGTGACCAGAGAGAGATATTTACCTCACCTACCCCTGTCATGTGACCTGAGAGAGATATTTACCTCACCTACCCCTGTCATGTGACCAGAAAGAGATATTTACCTCACCTACCCCTGTCATGTGACCTGAGAGAGATATTTACCTGACCTACCCCTGTCATGTGACCAGAGAGAGATAGTTACCTCACCTACCCCTGTCATGTGACCAGAGAGATATTTACCTCACCTACCCCTGTCATGTGACCTGAGAGAGATATTTACCTGACCTACCCCTGTCATTTCACCAGAGAGAGAGGAGATTTACCTCACCTACCACTGTCATGTGACCAGAGAGAGAGAGACTTACCTTACCTACCCCTGTCATGTGACCAGAGAGAGAGACTTACCTCACCTACCCCTGTCAGGTGACCAGAGAGAGAGACTTACCTCACCTACCCCTGTCATGTGACCTGAGAGAGATTTACCTCACCTACCCCTGTCATGTGACCAGAGAGAGAGAGAGATTTACCTCACCTACCCCTGTCATGTGACCAGAGAGAGAGATTTACCTCACCTACCCCTGTCATGTGACCTGAGAGATATTTACCTCACCTACCCCTGTCATGTGACCAGAGAGAGATATTTACCTCACCTACCCCTGTCATGTGACCAGAGAGAGAGAGAGAGAGAGAGAGATTTACCTCACCTACCCCTGTCATGTGACCGGAGAGAGATTTACGTCACCTACCCCTGTCATGTGACCTTAGAGAGAGATTTACCTCACCTACCCCTGTCATGTGACCAGAGAGAGAGATTTACCTCACCTACCCCTGTCATGTGACCAGAGAGAGATTTACCTCACCTACCCCTGTCATGTGACCAGAGAGAGAGATTTAACTGACCTACCCCTGTCATGTGACCTGAGAGAGAGATTTACCTCACCTACCCCTGTCATGTGACCAGAGAGAGATTTACCTCACCTACCCCTGTCATGTGACCATAGAGAGAGAGATTTACCTCACCTACCCCTGTCATGTGACCAGAGAAAGAGATTTACCTCACCTACCCCTGTCATGTGACCTGAGAGAGAGATTTACCTCACTTACCCCTGTCATGTGACCTGAGGGAGAGACTTACCTCACCTACCCCTGTCATGTGACCTGAGAGAGAGACTTACCTCACCTACCCCTGTCATGTGACCTGAGAAAGAGAGATTTACCTAACCTACCCCTGTCATGTGACCAGAGAGAGATTTACCTGACCTACCCCTGTCATGTGACCAGAGAGAGATTTACCTCACCTACCCCTGTCATGTGACCAGAGAGAGATTTACCTCACCTACCCCTGTCATGTGACCAGAGAGAGAGAGAGAGACTTACCTCACCTACCCCTGTCATGTGACCAGAGAGAGAGAGACTTACCTCACCTACCCCTGTCATGTGACCTGAGAGAGAGAGAGAGAGAGAGATTTACCTCACCTACCCCTGTCATGTGACCTGAGAGAGATTTACCTCACCTACCCCTGTCATGTGACCAGAGAGAGATTTACCTCACCTACCCCTGTCATGTGACCAGAGAGAGAGATTTACCTGACCTACCCCTGTCATGTGACCAGAGAGAGATTTAACTGACCTACCCCTGTCATGTGACCTGAGAGAGAGATTTACCTCACCTACCCCTGTCATGTGACCAGAGAGAGATTTACCTCACCTACCCCTGTCATGTGACCATAGAGAGAGAGAGATTTACCTCACTTACCCCTGTCATGTGACCTGAGGGAGAGACTTACCTCACCTACCCCTGTCATGTGACCTGAGAGAGAGACTTACCTCACCTACCCCTGTCATGTGACCTGAGAAAGAGAGATTTACCTAACCTACCCCTGTCATGTGACCTGAGAGAGAGATTTACCTGACCTACCCCTGTCATGTGACCAGAGAGAGATTTACCTGACCTACCCCTGTCATGTGACCAGAGAGAGATTTACCTGACCTACCCCTGTCATGTGACTTGAGAGAAAGAGAGAGATTTACCTCACCTACCCCTGTCATGTGACCTGAGAGAAAGATTTACCTTACCTACCCCTGTCATGTGACCAGAGAGAGATTTACCTCACCTACCCCTGTCATTTGACCAGAGAGAGATTTACCTCACCTACCCC
Organism: Aquarana catesbeiana; assembly: GCF_042186555.1. Taxonomy (NCBI): domain Eukaryota; kingdom Metazoa; phylum Chordata; class Amphibia; order Anura; family Ranidae; genus Aquarana; species Aquarana catesbeiana. The sequence continues at coordinate 4,166,968 of NC_133335.1, forward strand.
TGTCATGTGACCAGAGAGAGAGAGACTTACCTCACCTACCCGTCATGTGACCTGAGAGAGATTTACCTCACCTACCCCTGTCATGTGACCAGAGAGAGAGATTTACCTCACCTACACCTGTCATGTGACCAGAGAAAGAGAGATTTACCTCACCTACCCCTGTCATGTGACCTGAGAGAGAGACTTACCTCACCTACCCCTGTCATGTGACCAGAGAGACTTACCTCACCTACCCCTGTCATGTGACCCCAGAGAGAGAGATTTACCTCACCTACCCCTGTCATGTGACCTGAGAGAGAGATTTACCTCACCTACCCCTGTCATGTGACCTGAGAGAGAGAGACCTACCTCACCTACCCCTGTCATGTGACCAGAGAGAGAAAGACTTACCTCACCTACCCCTGTCATGTGACCAGAGAGAGAGACTTACCTCACCTACCCCTGTCATGTGACCTGAGAGAGAGATTTACCTCACCTACCCCTGTCATGTGACCAGAGAGAGATATTTACCTCACCTACCCCTGTCATGTGACCTGAGAGAGATATTTACCTGACCTACCCCTGTCATGTGACCAGAGAGAGATATTTACCTCACCTACCCCTGTCATGTGACCTGAGAGAGATATTTACCTCACCTACCCCTGTCATGTGACCAGAGAGAGATTTACCTCACCTACCCCTGTCATGTCACCAGAGAGAGAGATTTACCTCACCTACCACTGTCATGTGACCTGAGAGATTTACCTCACCTACCCCTGTCATGTGACCTGAGAGAGAGATTTACCTCACCTACCCCTGTCATGTGACCAGAGAGAGATTTACCTCATCTACCCCTGTCATGTGACCAGAGAGAGAGAGAGAGAGAGAGACTTACCTCACCTACCCCTGTCATGTGACCAGAGAGACTTACCTCACCTACCCCTGTCAGGTGACCAGAGAGAGAGAGACTTACCTCACCTACCCCTGTCATGTGACCCCAGAGAGAGAGATTTACCTCACCTACCCCTGTCATGTGTCCTGAGAGAGAGATTTACCTCACCTACCCCTGTCATGTGACCTGAGAGAGAGACTTACCTCACCTACCCCTGTCATGTGACCCGAGAGAGATTTACCTCACCTACCCCTGTCATGTGACCTGAGAGGGAGATTTACCTCACCTACCCCTGTCATGTGACCTGAGAGAGAGATTTACCTCACCTACCCCTGTCATGTGACCTGAGAGAGATATTTACCTCACCTACCCCTGTCATGTGACCAGAGAGAGAGACTTACCTCACCTACCCCTGTCATGTGACCAGAGAGAGAGACTTACCTCACCTATCCCTGTCATGTGACCTGAGAGAGAGAGAGAGATTTACCTCACCTACCCGTCATGTGACCTGAGAGAGATTTACCTCACCTACCCCTGTCATGTGACCAGAGAGAGATTTACCTCACCTACCCCTGTCATGTCACCAGAGAGAGAGAGATTTACCTCAACTACCACTGTCATGTGACCTGAGAGATTTACCTCACCTACCCCTGTCATGTGACCTGAGAGAGAGATTTACCTCTCCTACCCCTGTCATGTGACCTGAGAGAGATTTACCTCACCTACCCCTGTCATGTGACCAGAGAGAGATTTACCTCACCTACCCCTGTCATGTGACCAGAGAGAGAGACTTACCTCACCTACCCCTGTCAGGTGACCAGAGAGAGAGACTTACCTCACCTACCCCTGTCATGTGACCCCAGAGAGAGAGATTTACCTCACCTACCCCTGTCATGTTACCTGAGAGAGATATTTACCTCACCTACCCCTGTCATGTGACCTGAGAGAGAGAGAGACTTACCTCACCTACCCCTGTCATGTGACCAGAGAGAGATATTTACCTGACCTACCCCTGTCATGTGACCTGAGAGAGATATTTACCTGACCTACCCCTGTCATGTGACCTGAGAGAGATATTTACCTGACCTACCCCTGTCATGTCACCAGAGAGAGATTTACCTCACCTACCACTGTCATGTGACCTGAGAGAGATATTTACCTGACCTACCCCTGTCATGTGACCTGAGAGAGATATTTACCTGACCTACCCCTGTCATGTCACCAGAGAGAGATTTACCTCACCTACCCCTGTCATGTGACCAGAGAGAGATTTACCTCGTCTACCCCTGTCATGTGACCAGAGAGAGAGAGACTTACCTCACCTACCCCTGTCATGTGACCAGAGAGAGAGAGACTTACCTCACCTACCCCTGTCATGTGAACAGAGAGAGAGAGACTTACCTCACCTACCCCTGTCATGTGAGCAGAGAGAGATTTACCTCACCTACCCCTGTCATGTGAGCAGAGAGAGAGAGATTTACCTCACCTACCCCTGTCATGTGACCAGAGAGAGAGATTTACCTGACCTACCCCTGACATGTGACCAGAGAGAGAGATTTACCTGACCTACCCCTGACATGTGACCAGAGAGAGATATTTACCTGACCTACCCCTGTCATGTCACCAGAGAGAGATTTACCTCACCTACCACTGTCATGTGACCAGAGAGAGAGATTTACCTGACCTACCCCTGTCATGTGACCAGAGAGAGATTTACCTGACCTACCCCTGTCATGTGACCAGAGAGAGAGATTTACCTGACCTACCCCTGTCATGTGACCAGAGAGAGATTTACCTGACCTACCCCTGTCATGGCACCAGAGAGAGATTTACCTGACCTACCCCTGTCATGTGACCAGAGAGAGAGATTTACCTGACCTACCCCTGTCATGTGACCAGAGAGAGAGATTTACCTGACCTACCCCTGTCATGTGACCAGAGAGAGATTTACCTGACCTACCCCTGTCATGTGACCAGAGAGAGATTTACCTGACCTACCCCTGTCATGTGACCAGAGAGAGATTTACCTCACCTACCTCTGTCATGTGACCTGAGAGAGATTTACCTCTCCTACCCCTGTCATGTGACCTGAGAGAGAGATTTACCTCACCTACCCCTGTCATGTGACCTGAGAGAGATATTTACCTCACCTACCCCTGTCATGTGACCAGAGAGAGAGATTTACCTCACCTACCCCTGTCATGTGACCTTAGAGAGAGATTTACCTCACCTACCCCCGTCATGTGACCCGAGAGAGAGATTTACCTCACCTACCCCCGTCATGTGACCCGAGAGAGAGATTTACCTCACCTACCCCCGTCATGTGACCTGAGAGAGAGATTTACCTCACCTACCCCTGTCATGTGACCAGAGAGAGATTTACCTCACCTACCCCTGACATGTGACCAGAGAGAGATTTACCTGACCTACCCCTGTCATGTGACCAGAGAGAAATGTACCTGACCTACCCCTGTCATGTGACCAGAGAGAAATGTACCTGACCTACCCCTGTCATGTGACCAGAGAGAGATTTACCTCACCTACCCCTGTCATGTGACCTTAGATTTACCTCACCTACCCCTGTCATGTGACCTGAGAGAGAGATTTACCTCACCTACCCCTGTCATGTGACCTGAGAGAGATATTTACCTCACCTACCCCTGTCATGTGACCTGAGAGAGATATTTACCTCACCTACCCCTGTCATGTGACCAGAGAGAGAGATTTACCTCTCCTACCCCTGTCATGTGACCTGAGAGAGAGATTTACCTCACCTACCCCTGTCATGTGACCTGAGAGAGATATTTACCTCACCTACCCCTGTCATGTGACCAGAGAGAGAGATTTACCTCACCTACCCCTGTCATGTGACCTTAGAGAGAGATTTACCTCACCTACCCCCGTCATGTGACCTGAGAGAGAGATTTACCTCACCTACCCCCGTCATGTGACCTGAGAGAGAGATTTACCTCACCTACCCCCGTCATGTGACCTGAGAGAGAGATTTACCTCACCTACCCCCGTCATGTGACCTGAGAGAGAGATTTACCTCACCTACCCCTGTCATGTGACCAGAGAGAGATTTACCTCACCTACCCCTGTCATGTGACCAGAGAGAAAGATTTACCTTACCTACCCCTGTCATGTGACCTGAGAGAGATTTACCTCACCTACCCCCGACATGTGACCAGAGAGAGATTTACCTCACCTACCCCTGTCATGTGACCAGAGAGAAATGTACCTGACCTACCCCTGTCATGTGACCAGAGAGAGATTTACCTCACCTACCCCTGTCATGTGACCTGAGATTTACCTCACCTACCCCTGTCATGTGACCTGAGAGAGAGATTTACCTCACCTACCCCTGTCATGTGACCTCTGAGAGAGATTTACCTCACCTACCCCTGTCATGTGACCAGAGAGAGATTTACCTCACCTACCCCTGTCATGTGACCATAGAGAGAGAGAGATTTACCTCACTTACCCCTGTCATGTGACCTGAGGGAGAGACTTACCTCACCTACCCCTGTCATGTGACCTGAGAGAGAGACTTACCTCACCTACCCCTGTCATGTGACCTGAGAAAGAGAGATTTACCTAACCTACCCCTGTCATGTGACCTGAGAGAGAGATTTACCTGACCTACCCCTGTCATGTGACCAGAGAGAGATTTACCTGACCTACCCCTGTCATGTGACCAGAGAGAGATTTACCTGACCTACCCCTGTCATGTGACTTGAGAGAAAGAGAGAGATTTACCTCACCTACCCCTGTCATGTGACCTGAGAGAAAGATTTACCTTACCTACCCCTGTCATGTGACCAGAGAGAGATTTACCTCACCTACCCCTGTCATTTGACCAGAGAGAGATTTACCTCACCTACCCCTGTCATGTGACCAGAGAGAGAGAGACTTACCTCACCTACCCGTCATGTGACCTGAGAGAGATTTACCTCACCTACCCCTGTCATGTGACCAGAGAGAGAGATTTACCTCACCTACACCTGTCATGTGACCAGAGAAAGAGAGATTTACCTCACCTACCCCTGTCATGTGACCTGAGAGAGAGACTTACCTCACCTACCCCTGTCATGTGACCAGAGAGACTTACCTCACCTACCCCTGTCATGTGACCCCAGAGAGAGAGATTTACCTCACCTACCCCTGTCATGTGACCTGAGAGAGAGATTTACCTCACCTACCCCTGTCATGTGACCTGAGAGAGAGAGACCTATCTCACCTACCCCTGTCATGTGACCAGAGAGAGAAAGACTTACCTCACCTACCCCTATCATGTGACCAGAGAGAGAGACTTACCTCACCTACCCCTGTCATGTGACCTGAGAGAGAGATTTACCTCACCTACCCCTGTCATGTGACCAGAGAGAGATATTTACCTCACCTACCCCTGTCATGTGACCTGAGAGAGATATTTACCTGACCTACCCCTGTCATGTGACCAGAGAGAGATATTTACCTCACCTACCCCTGTCATGTGACCTGAGAGAGATATTTACCTCACCTACCCCTGTCATGTGACCAGAGAGAGATTTACCTCACCTACCCCTGTCATGTCACCAGAGAGAGAGATTTACCTCACCTACCACTGTCATGTGACCTGAGAGATTTACCTCACCTACCCCTGTCATGTGACCTGAGAGAGAGATTTACCTCACCTACCCCTGTCATGTGACCAGAGAGAGATTTACCTCATCTACCCCTGTCATGTGACCAGAGAGAGAGAGAGAGAGAGAGACTTACCTCACCTACCCCTGTCATGTGACCAGAGAGACTTACCTCACCTACCCCTGTCAGGTGACCAGAGAGAGAGAGACTTACCTCACCTACCCCTGTCATGTGACCCCAGAGAGAGAGATTTACCTCACCTACCCCTGTCATGTGTCCTGAGAGAGAGATTTACCTCACCTACCCCTGTCATGTGACCTGAGAGAGAGACTTACCTCACCTACCCCTGTCATGTGACCCGAGAGAGATTTACCTCACCTACCCCTGTCATGTGACCTGAGAGGGAGATTTACCTCACCTACCCCTGTCATGTGACCTGAGAGAGAGATTTACCTCACCTACCCCTGTCATGTGACCTGAGAGAGATATTTACCTCACCTACCCCTGTCATGTGACCAGAGAGAGAGACTTACCTCACCTATCCCTGTCATGTGACCTGAGAGAGAGAGAGAGATTTACCTCACCTACCCGTCATGTGACCTGAGAGAGATTTACCTCACCTACCCCTGTCATGTGACCAGAGAGAGATTTACCTCACCTACCCATGTCATGTCACCAGAGAGAGAGAGATTTACCTCAACTACCACTGTCATGTGACCTGAGAGAGAGACTTACCTCACCTACCCCTGTCATGTGACCCGAGAGAGATTTACCTCACCTACCCCTGTCATGTGACCTGAGAGGGAGATTTACCTCACCTACCCCTGTCATGTGACCTGAGAGAGAGATTTACCTCACCTACCCCTGTCATGTGACCTGAGAGAGATATTTACCTCACCTACCCCTGTCATGTGACCAGAGAGAGAGACTTACCTCACCTATCCCTGTCATGTGACCTGAGAGAGAGAGAGAGATTTACCTCACCTACCCGTCATGTGACCTGAGAGAGATTTACCTCACCTACCCCTGTCATGTGACCAGAGAGAGATTTACCTCACCTACCCCTGTCATGTCACCAGAGAGAGAGAGATTTACCTCAACTACCACTGTCATGTGACCTGAGAGATTTACCTCACCTACCCCTGTCATGTGACCTGAGAGAGAGATTTACCTCTCCTACCCCTGTCATGTGACCTGAGAGAGATTTACCTCACCTACCCCTGTCATGTGACCAGAGAGAGATTTACCTCACCTACCCCTGTCATGTGACCAGAGAGAGAGACTTACCTCACCTACCCCTGTCAGGTGACCAGAGAGAGAGACTTACCTCACCTACCCCTGTCATGTGACCCCAGAGAGAGAGATTTACCTCACCTACCCCTGTCATGTTACCTGAGAGAGATATTTACCTCACCTACCCCTGTCATGTGACCTGAGAGAGAGAGAGACTTACCTCACCTACCCCTGTCATGTGACCAGAGAGAGATATTTACCTGACCTACCCCTGTCATGTGACCTGAGAGAGATATTTACCTGACCTACCCCTGTCATGTGACCTGAGAGAGATATTTACCTGACCTACCCCTGTCATGTCACCAGAGAGAGATTTACCTCACCTACCACTGTCATGTGACCTGAGAGAGATATTTACCTGACCTACCCCTGTCATGTGACCTGAGAGAGATATTTACCTGACCTACCCCTGTCATGTCACCAGAGAGAGATTTACCTCACCTACCCCTGTCATGTGACCAGAGAGAGATTTACCTCGTCTACCCCTGTCATGTGACCAGAGAGAGAGAGACTTACCTCACCTACCCCTGTCATGTGACCAGAGAGAGAGAGACTTACCTCACCTACCCCTGTCATGTGAACAGAGAGAGAGAGACTTACCTCACCTACCCCTGTCATGTGAGCAGAGAGAGATTTACCTCACCTACCCCTGTCATGTGAGCAGAGAGAGAGAGATTTACCTCACCTACCCCTGTCATGTGACCAGAGAGAGAGATTTACCTGACCTACCCCTGACATGTGACCAGAGAGAGAGATTTACCTGACCTACCCCTGACATGTGACCAGAGAGAGATATTTACCTGACCTACCCCTGTCATGTCACCAGAGAGAGATTTACCTCACCTACCACTGTCATGTGACCAGAGAGAGAGATTTACCTGACCTACCCCTGTCATGTGACCAGAGAGAGATTTACCTGACCTACCCCTGTCATGTGACCAGAGAGAGAGATTTACCTGACCTACCCCTGTCATGTGACCAGAGAGAGATTTACCTGACCTACCCCTGTCATGGCACCAGAGAGAGATTTACCTGACCTACCCCTGTCATGTGACCAGAGAGAGAGATTTACCTGACCTACCCCTGTCATGTGACCAGAGAGAGAGATTTACCTCACCTACCCCTGTCATGTGACCTGAGAGAGATATTTACCTCACCTACCCCTGTCATGTGACCTGAGAGAGATATTTACCTCACCTACCCCTGTCATGTGACCAGAGAGAGAGATTTACCTCTCCTACCCCTGTCATGTGACCTGAGAGAGAGATTTACCTCACCTACCCCTGTCATGTGACCTGAGAGAGATATTTACCTCACCTACCCCTGTCATGTGACCAGAGAGAGAGATTTACCTCACCTACCCCTGTCATGTGACCTTAGAGAGAGATTTACCTCACCTACCCCCGTCATGTGACCTGAGAGAGAGATTTACCTCACCTACCCCCGTCATGTGACCTGAGAGAGAGATTTACCTCACCTACCCCCGTCATGTGACCTGAGAGAGAGATTTACCTCACCTACCCCCGTCATGTGACCTGAGAGAGAGATTTACCTCACCTACCCCTGTCATGTGACCAGAGAGAGATTTACCTCACCTACCCCTGTCATGTGACCAGAGAGAAAGATTTACCTTACCTACCCCTGTCATGTGACCTGAGAGAGATTTACCTCACCTACCCCCGACATGTGACCAGAGAGAGATTTACCTCACCTACCCCTGTCATGTGACCAGAGAGAAATGTACCTGACCTACCCCTGTCATGTGACCAGAGAGAGATTTACCTCACCTACCCCTGTCATGTGACCTGAGATTTACCTCACCTACCCCTGTCATGTGACCTGAGAGAGAGATTTACCTCACCTACCCCTGTCATGTGACCTGAGAGAGATATTTACCTCACCTACCCCTGTCATGTGACCAGAGAGAGAGATTTACCTCACCTACCCCTGTCATGTGACCTTAGAGAGAGATTTACCTCACCTACCCCCATCATGTGACCTGAGAGAGAGAGATTTACCTCACCTACCCCCGTCATGTGACCTGAGAGAGAGATTTACCTCACCTACCCCCGTCATGTGACCTGAGAGAGAGATTTACCTCACCTACCCCTGTCATGTGACCTGAGAGAGATATTTACCTCACCTACCCCTGTCATGTGACCAGAGAGAGAGATTTACCTCACCTACCCCTGTCATGTGACCTTAGAGAGAGATTTACCTCACCTACCCCCATCATGTGACCTGAGAGAGAGAGATTTACCTCACCTACCCCCGTCATGTGACCTGAGAGAGAGATTTACCTCACCTACCCCTGTCATGTGACCTGAGAGAGATATTTACCTCACCTACCCCTGTCATGTGACCAGAGAGAGATTTACCTCACCTACCCCTGACATGTGACCAGAGAGAGATTTACCTCACCTACCCCTGTCATGTGACCAGAGAGAAATGTACCTGACCTACCCCTGTCATGTGACCAGAGAGAAATGTACCTGACCTACCCCTGTCATGTGACCAGAGAGAGATTTACCTCACCTACCCCTGTCATGTGACCTGAGATTTACCTCACCTACCTCTGTCATGTGACCAGAGAGAGATTTACCTCACCTACCCCTGTCATGTGACCTGAGATTTACCTCATCTACCCCTGTCATGTGACCAGAGAGATGACAATGCACAGGCATGAATGATAAAAACTAGACTAGATGTGCAAATATTACTCACATAATACCCCTGTCACATGACTTCAGGTCACCTGACAAGGCGGGGGGCGGCATAAGGGTAGAGTTACCACCTCATCCCTTTAAACCTGAACACATATGAATTACTCGGGTTCTGAGGCTAATTAAATGCAGTCAAAGCGGGGGTTCACCCACACCGCCAAAAAAAAAAAATATTAAAAGCCAGCAGCTACAAATACTGCAGCTGCTGACTTTTAATACATGGCCACTTACCTGTCCCTGGGTCCAGCGATGTCGGCAGGCGACGCCGAGAACCTGCTCGGTTCTCGGCAGCTGCCGCCGCCATCCTAGGTGAGGGAATCAGGAAGGGAAGCGTTGCAGCTTCACTTCCCAGTTCCCTACTGCGCATGCGCGAGTCGCGCTGCGCGTCCCTAGTGGTCCCCGCTCTCTGCTGGGAGCTGTGTGTTTCCCAGGAGACAGCGCGGTGGGGACGGGAAGAGGCATAGACTCCCATGGGAGTCTATGCCGGAAGTGGGTGCAAATACCTGTCTTAGACAGGTATCTGCACCCCCCTCCCCCCTGAAAGGTGCCAAATGTGACACCGGAGGGGGGGAGGGTTCCGAAAAGCGGAAGTTCCATTTTTGTGTGGAACTCCGCTTTAAGGCACCAAGTGAGTTTAATTACCACCTTAATCAGCCACAGAACCCGTGTAATTAATGTGTGTTCGGGTTTAAAGGGATGAGGTGGCAACCATACATAAGGGGTACTATCAGGCAGTTACCCCACCTCTGTCAGGTGAGCTGTGAGGGGTATTTACCTGACACACATATACACATCACAGTATACAAAATATCCGGCACAGAGCTCACACTGCACTAATGAAATGTCTGCCTTACCTGTGTGCAGAGGGTCCGATACAAGCTGAAGATCCTGTCCAGGTAAAACTGGAGCACCACTGGGTGTACTGGGGGCCCTGCTCTGTATTGGGGGCCCTGGAGAATCTCTGAGAGAAGTGTCAGTGGTGGATGTGAGTGCTGAGCTCTCCTCACCTGAATACTGATTGTGAGCAGGAACAGCCTAAACCTTCTCACCTGAGACAGGTGTACACTGCAACCTACCTGAGACAGGTGTACGCACCAACCTACCAGAGACCGATGTACGCATCAACCTACCTGAGACCGGTGTACGCATCAACCTACCAGAGACCGATGTATGCATCAACCTACCAGAGACCGATGTACGCATCAACCTACCTGAGACCGATGTACGCATCAACCTACCTGAGACAGGTGTACGCACCAACCTACCAGAGACCGATGTATGCATCAACCTACCAGAGACCGATGTATGCATCAACCTACCAGAGACCGATGTATGCATCAACCTACCAGAGACCGATGTATGCATCAACCTACCAGAGACCGATGTATGCATCAACCTACCTGAGACCGATGTACGCATCAACCTACCTGAGACAGGTGTACGCACCAACCTACCAGAGACCGATGTACGCATCAACCTACCTGAGACAGGTGTACGCACCAACCTACCAGAGACCGATGTACGCATCAACCTACCTGAGACAGGTGTACGCATCAACCTACCTGAGACCGGTGTACTCTGCAACCTACCTGAGACCGGTGTACTCTGCAACCTACCTGAGACCGGTGTACTCTGCAACCTACCTGAGACCGGTGTACTCTGCAACCTACCTGAGACCGGTGTACGCTGCAACCTACCTGAGACCGGTGTACTCTGCAACCTACCTGAGACCGGTGTACTCTGGAACCTACCTGAGACAGGTGTACACTGCAGCCTACCTGAGACCGGTGTACTCTGCAACCTACCTGAGACCGGTGTACTCTGCAACCTACCTGAGACCGGTGTACTCTGCAACCTACCTGAGACAGGTGTACTCTGCAACCTACCTGAGACAGGTGTACTCTGCAACCTACCTGAGACAGGTGTACGCATCAACCTACCTGAGACAGGTGTACGCATCAACCTACCTGAGACAGGTGTACACATCAACCTACCTGAGACAGGTGTACTCTGCAACCTACCTAAAACAGGTGTACGCTGCAACCTACCTGAGACAGGTGTACTCTGCAATCTACCTGAGACAGGTGTACGCTGCAACCTACCTGAGACAGGTGTACTCTGCAACCTACCTAAAACAGGTGTACGCTGCAACCTACCTGAGACAGGTGTAGGCAGCAACCTACCCGAGACAGGTGTAGGCAGCACTAAGCAAACTAACAGAGAGCAAACCTGCACTGTACTCTATAATAATAATAGTATTACCTTCTATTATACCCCAATCCCCCCTCTGTCCTTCTATTATACCCCAATCCCCCCTCTGTCCTTCTATTATACCCCAATCCTCCCCTCTGTCCTTCTATTATACCCCAATCCTCCCTCTGTCCTTCTATTATACCCCAATCCTCCCCTCTGTCCTTCTATTATACCCCAATCCTCCCCTCTGTCCTTCTATTATACCCCAACCCTCCCCTCTGTCCTTCTATTATACCTCAATCCCCCCTCTGTCCTTCTATTATACCCCAATCCTCCCCTCTGTCCTTCTATTATACCCCAATCCTCCCCTCTGTCCTTCTATTATACCCCAATCCCCCCTCTGTCCTTCTATTATACCCCAATCCTCCCTCTGTTCTTCTATTATACCCCAATCCTCCCCTCTGTCCTTCTATTATACCCCAATCCCCCCCTCTGTCCTTCTATTATACCCCAATCCTCCCCTCTGTCCTTCTATTATAACCCAATCCCCCCTCTGTCCTTCTATTATACCCCAATCCCCCCTCTGTCCTTCTATTATACCCCAATCCTCCCTCTGTCCTTCTATTATACCCCAATCCTCCCTCTGTCCTTCTATTATACCTCAATCCCCCCTCTGTCCTTCTATTATACCCCAATCCTCCCTCTGTCCTTCTATTATACCCCAATCCTCCCCTCTGTCCTTCTATTATACCTCAATCCTCCCTCTGTCCTTCTATTATACCCCAATCCTCCCCTCTGTCCTTCTATTATACCCCAATCCTCCCCTCTGTCCTTCTATTATACCCCAATCCCCCCTCTGTCCTTCTATTATACCCCAATCCTCCCCTCTGTCCTTCTATTATACCTCAATCCCCCCTCTGTCCTTCTATTATACCTCAATCCCCCCTCTGTCCTTCTATTATACCCCAATCCTCCCCTCTGTCCTTCTATTATACCCCAATCCTCCCTCTGTCCTTCTATTATACCCCAATCCTCCCTCTGTCCTTCTATTATACCCCAATCCTCCCCTCTGTCCTTCTATTATACCTCAATCCCCCCCTCTGTCCTTCTATTATACCCCAATCCTCCCTCTGTCCTTCTATTATACCACAATCCTCCCTCTGTCCTTCTATTATACCCCAATCCTCCCTCTGTCCTTCTATTATACCCCAATCCTCCCCTCTGTCCTTCTATTATACCCCAATCCTCCCTCTGTCCTTCTATTATACCCCAATCCTCCCCTCTGTCCTTCTATTATACCCCAATCCTCCCTCTGTCCTTCTATTATACCCCAATCCTCCCCTCTGTCCTTCTATTATACCCCAATCCTCCCCTCTGTCCTTCTATTATACCCCAATCCTCCCCTCTGTCCTTCTATTATACCCCAATCCTCCCTCTGTCCTTCTATTATACCCCAATCCTCCCCTCTGTCCTTCTATTATACCCCAATCCTCCCTCTGTCCTTCTATTATACCCCAATCCTCCCCTCTGTCCTTCTATTATACCCCAATCCTCCCCTCTGTCCTTCTATTATACCCCAATCCTCCCCTCTGTCCTTCTATTATACCCCAATCCTCCCTCTGTCCTTCTATTATACCCCAATCCTCCCTCTGTCCTTCTATTATACCCCAATCCTCCCCTCTGTCCTTCTATTATACCCCAATCCTCCCTCTGTCCTTCTATTATACCCCAATCCTCCCCTCTGTCCTTCTATTATACCCCAATCCTCCCCTCTGTCCTTCTATTATACCCCAATCCCCCCTCTGTCCTTCTATTATACCCCAATCCTCCCCTCTGTCCTTCTATTATACCTCAATCCCCCCTCTGTCCTTCTATTATACCCCAATCCCCCCCTCTGTCCTTCTATTATACCCCAATCCCCCCCTCTGTCCTTCTATTATACCCCAATCCCCCCCTCTGTCCTTCTATTATACCCCAATCCTCCCCTCTGTCCTTCTATTATACCCCAATCCTCCCCTCTGTCCTTCTATTATACCCCAATCCTCCCCTCTGTCCTTCTATTATACCCCAATCCTCCCTCTGTCCTTCTATTATACCCCAATCCTCCCCTCTGTCCTTCTATTATACCCCAATTCCTCCCTCTGTCCTTCTATTATACCCCAATCCCCCCCTCTGTCCTTCTATTATACCCCAATCCTCCCTCTGTCCTTCTATTATACCCCAATCCTCCCTCTGTCCTTCTATTATACCCCAATCCTCCCTCTGTCCTTCTATTATACCCCAATCCTCCCCTCTGTCCTTCTATTATACCCCAATCCTCCCTCTGTCCTTCTATTATACCCCAATCCCCCCTCTGTCCTTCTATTATACCCCAATCCTCCCCTCTGTCCTTCTATTATACCTCAATCCCTCCTCTGTCCTTCTATTATATCCCAATCCCCCCTCTGTCCTTCTATTATACCCCAATCCTCCCCTCTGTCCTTCTATTATACCCCAATCCCCCCCCCCTCTGTCCTTCTATTATACCCCAATCCCCCCTCTGTCCTTCTATTATACCCCAATCCCCCCCTCTGTCCTTCTATTATACCCCAATCCCCCCCTCTGTCCTTCTATTATACCCCAATCCTCCCCTCTGTCCTTCTATTATACCCCAATCCTCCCCTCTGTCCTTCTATTATACCCCAATCCTCCCCTCTGTCCTTCTATTATACCCCAATCCTCCCTCTGTCCTTCTATTATACCCCAATCCTCCCCTCTGTCCTTCTATTATACCCCAATCCCTCCCTCTGTCCTTCTATTATACCCCAATCCCCCCCTCTGTCCTTCTATTATACCCCAATCCCTCCTCTGTCCTTCTATTATACCCCAATCCTCCCTCTGTCCTTCTATTATACCCCAATCCTCCCTCTGTCCTTCTATTATACCCCCCCCCCGGTCCCTCTAGTATACCCTAATCCTTCCCCTAGTTGGACCTGTAGTAATTATTGTCCTATTATGTTGCTTTTATCTTTCCAGAAATGTTTTTTCAGTTTATTTATCACAGAGGGATATAAAAGAGAAGAAACGCCATTATCAGGTGTTGGTTGTCTTGTCCAGGTCGCTCAGGAGTGTCGTTGCTTCTGCTCAGTAATTTGATGGGGTATCTCAGGGCAGCACAATCCTACAATCACTACATACACATGTACCAATGTAATTAAAGAGAACCTGTCAGCAAGACGGCCCCAACGAGGCCACATTTACAGGTCACACACTTCCAGTACTAAAGCCGGCAACAACTCCCTACTGACCGAAGCACCGAGTCCTATAACTGGACATCACTCCACAGCCCCAGTACACCTGGACAGGAGGGGCGGCGGCTTATAGAGGAACTGATCCCCCTCTCTTCTGCAGCTGCTGAATGCCTGCGGGAGGGAGAGAAGACGAAGCGGACATTCAGCGGCTGTAGGAGGGAGGGGATTGGTTTCTCTTTATGCCGCCGCCCCTCCTATCCAGGTGTGCAGGAGATCAGGCCGCAATTGCGACCCTTGCCGATATGTCCCCGGTCAAAGTGCTCACAATCATTTAGAGCAGTGATGGCAAACCTCTGCACCCCAGATGTTTTGGAACTACATTTCCCATGATGCTCAACTACACTGCAGGGTGCATGAGGATCATGGGAAATGTAGTTCCAAAACATCTGGGGTGCTGAGGTTCGCCATTACTGCTCTCGAGCCATGCTAGAATGCAGCCCGCAGCACGGACCTGTCATCAGCTACATGTGTATGCTTCTTCCTACCAATACATTTTCTGATTTGGATCCTATTTCCTGGCTGGAGGACATCCAGCATCATCTAGGTTTTTTCACTCCAGCCTGCCCATCCCTTGCATTCATTGGCTTTCAGTTTTTTTTCAATCATGGAAGCTCGGCATCATGTGTGCGTTGCCAATGCTGGTCTGCATGCAAATACAACCTGCCAAAGAACATCCACTCCTCCAGACTGACATCCATTTTGAGGCATTTTGATATTTGCATAACTCCTCCCAAGATAAGGTGACCAGATTTATTTTTTTTAAATGAGATCTGTTTGTTTAATTTTTTTTTTATTGGCAAATGGTAAAATATTTTATAAGCGTATTTTACTAAAATTATATATGTGGTATATGTGTTTATGGAACGATTGTATGATATATATACATGATTTCTCACATTAAAAATAAAAAGATGCTGCTTAGAATTTTTTTGAGATATGACTACCAAATGTTATGAAGATAAGATAGAGAAAAAGCAGAGTTCAGGAGTGCGTTACATAAAGAATGCAGGGCTCAGGAGTGTGCTACATAAAGAATGCAGGGCTCAGGAGTGCGCTACATAAAGAATGCAGGGCTCGGGAGTGCGCTACATAAAGAATGCAGGGCTCGGGAGTGCGCTATATAAAGAATGCAGGGCTAAGGAGTGCGCTACATAAAGAATACAGGGCTCGGGAGTGCGCTACATAAAGAATGCAGGGCTAAGGAGTGCGCTACATAAAGAATGCAGGGCTAAGGAGTGCACTACATAAAGAATACAGGGCTCGGGAGTGCACTACATAAAGAATGCAGGGCTAAGGAGTGTGCTACCTAAAGAATGCAGGGCTAAGGAGTGTGCTACATAAAGAATGCAGGGCTAAGGAGTGCGCTACATAAAGAATGCAGGGCTCGGGAGTGTGCTACATAAAGAATGCAGGGCTAAGGAGTGCGCTACATAAAGAATACAGGGCTCGGGAGTGCGCTACATAAAGAATGCAGGGCTAAGGAGTGTGCTACATAAAGAATTCAGGGCTAAGGAGTGCGCTACATAAAGAATGCAGGGCTCAGGAGTGCGCTACATAAAGAATGCAGGGCTCAGGAGTGCGCTACATAAAGAATGCAGGGCTCGGGAGTGCGCTACATAAAGAATGCAGGGCTCGGGAGTGCGCTATATAAAGAATGCAGGGCTAAGGAGTGCGCTACATAAAGAATACAGGGCTCGGGAGTGCGCTACATAAAGAATGCAGGGCTAAGGAGTGCGCTACATAAAGAATGCAGGGCTAAGGAGTGCGCTACATAAAGAATACAGGGCTCGGGAGTGCACTACATAAAGAATGCAGGGCTAAGGAGTGTGCTACCTAAAGAATGCAGGGCTAAGGAGTGCGCTACATAAAGAATGCAGGGCTCGGGAGTGTGCTACATAAAGAATTCAGGGCTAAGGAGTGCGCTACATAAAGAATACAGGGCTCGGGAGTGCACTACATAAAGAATGCAGGGCTAAGGAGTGTGCTACCTAAAGAATGCAGGGCTAAGGAGTGTGCTACATAAAGAATGCAGGGCTAAGGAGTGCGCTACATAAAGAATGCAGGGCTCGGGAGTGTGCTACATAAAGAATGCAGGGCTAAGGAGTGCGCTACATAAAGAATACAGGGCTCGGGAGTGCGCTACATAAAGAATGCAGGGCTAAGGAGTGTGCTACATAAAGAATTCAGGGCTAAGGAGTGCGCTACATAAAGAATGCAGGGCTCAGGAGTGCGCTACATAAAGAATACAGGGCTCAGGAGTGCGCTACACAAAGAATGCAGAGCTCAGGAGTGCGCTACATAAAGAATGCAGGGCTCGGGAGTGCGCTACATAAAGAATACAGGGCTCGGGAGTGCGCTACATAAAGAATGCAGGGCTAAGGAGTGCGCTACATAAAGAATGCAGGGCTCGGGAGTGCGCTACATAAAGAATGCAGGGCTAAGGAGTGTGCTACATAAAGAATGCAGGTCTCGGGAGTGCGCTACATAAAGAATGCAGGGCTCGGGAGTGCGCTACATAAAGAATGCAGGGCTCGGGAGTGCGCTACATAAAGAATGCAGGGCTCGGGAGTGTGCTACATAAAGAATGCAGGGCTAAGGAGTGTGCTACATAAAGAATGCAGTGCTAAGGAGTGTGCTACATAAAGAATGCAGGGCTCAGGAGTGCACTACGTAAAGAATGCACTGCTCAGGAGTGCACTACATTAAGAATGCAGGGCTCGGGAGTGCGCTACATTAAGAATGCAGGGCTCGGGAGTGCCCAGCTATACAGCCTCACCAGTGCTCAGGAATGCAGCTTACCCTGTGCCCAGCAATGCAGCCTCACCTGTGCCCAGCAATCCAGCCTGAGCAGTGCCCAGCATAGCAGCCTCACCTGTGCAGCCTCCCCAGTGTGTGGCACCCGGGGCAGACTGCCCCCTCTGCTTCAGCACCTGCCCTGCAATATGGCAGACTCCCCTGAAACAGGGGAAGTCCAGTCACCCTATCCCAAGTACCAGCCCACTACTTGCATCAGGACTGGTGGCTCTTTAAAGGAGTACTGTGATGTTTTCAGGAACTTATGTACAGCACCCTGCCGGCCCCTCCCACAAGCAATGATCTGCCTATACTGCATAGAGAAGCACAGAAACCCAGGGATGACATCACTAGGTATTAAATAAGGTATGTAAGATAAAGGGTTCTATTTAAAGATTGAATATGCTTGTTGGTGAGGGCGGAGAAACCAAGGAAGGTAAAATATAAGCAGATTAAACTTTAGCTGGTTTTGCGCTCTGACCCCCCTCAGACATTTCCTATTCATCACCTGATGGCGGTTTAATTGGCTGCAGTTTGCAAAAGAACATTCCTCTATTAAAGAACGACATGGGGACAAACCGTGACGTCCTGTCTAGACAACAACGCGTCTTTTTACCAGTCTTGTCATGTTGCCCGTGCTCAGAGCTCCTCACAAAGGGCGATTCTTCCCCTGGAACACAAATATTTTACAGATTTCTTTTTTTCTTTCAACAGCTTCCTTCAATTTGATGCAGAGTGCGAGCTCTTGAGTCAAAACATTGACCTAAATAAGAGGAGATACCGCTGAGCACACATAATGGATACAAATGAGCAGCAACACACGACAGATCAGCTGCTATTCTCAACTTGGCCAATGTGTGGATGTGGCACTCGGTGACGAGGTCCGAGCATTTACACTCAGCGGCTACACTTTATTAGGTCCCCCCTTGCTAGTAGCGGGTTGGACCCCCTTTATTAGGTCCCCCGTTGCTAGTAGTGGGTTGGACCGCCTTTATTAGGTCCCCCTTGCTAGTAGCGGGTTGGACCACCTTTTAGGTCCCCCTTGCTAGTAGCGGGTTGGACCACCTTTATTAGGTCCCCCTTGCTAGTAGCTGGTTGGACCACGTTTATTAGGTCCCCCTTGCTAGTAGCGGGTTGGACCACGTTTATTAGGTCCCCCTTGCTAATAGCGGGTTGGACCACCTTTTAGGTCCCCCTTGCTAGTAGCGGGTTGGACCACCTTTATTAGGTCCCCCTTGCTAGTAGCAGGTTGGACCGCCTTTATTAGGTCCCCCTTGCTAGTAGCGGGTTGGACCGCCTTTATTAGGTCCCCCTTGCTAGTAGCGGGTTGGACCACCTTTATTAGGTCCCCCCTTGCTAGTAGCGGGTTGGACCGCCTTTATTAGGTCCCCCTTGCTAGTAGCGGGTTGGACCCCCTTTATTAGGTCCCCCTTGCTAGTAGTGGGTTGGACCACCTTTATTAGGTCCCCCTTGCTAGTAGTGGGTTGGACCCCCTTTATTAGGTCCCCCTTGCTAGTAGTGGGTTGGACCACCTTTATTAGGTCCCCCTTGCTAGTAGTGGGTTGGACCACCTTTATTAGGTCCCCCTTGCTAGTAGCGGGTTGGACCACCTTTATTAGATCCCCCCTTGCTAGTAGCCTTTATTAGGTCCCCCTTGTTAGTAGCGAGTTGGACCCCCTTTATTAGGTCCCCCCTTGCTAGTAGTGGGTTGGACCCGCTTTATTAGGTCCCCCTTGCTAGTAGCGGGTTGGACCCACTTTATTAGGTCCCCCTTGCTGGTAGCGGGTTGGACCCCCTTTATTAGGTCCCCCTTGCTAGTAGCGGGTTGGACCACCTTTATTAGATCCCCCTTGCTAGTAGCCTTTATTAGGTCCCCCTTGTTAGTAGCGGGTTGGACCACCTTTATTAGGTCCCCCCTTGCTAGTAGTGTGTTGGACCCTCTTTATTAGGTCCCCCTTGCTAGTAGTGGGTTGGACCACCTTTATTAGGTCCCCTTTGCTAGTAGCGGGTTGGACCCGCTTTATTAGGTCCCCCTTGCTAGTAGTGGGTTGGACCACCTTTATTAGGTCCCCCTTGCTAGTAGTGGGTTGGACCACCTTTATAAGGTCCCCCTTGCTAGTAGCGGGTTGGACTCCCTTTATTAGGTCCCCCCTTGGTAGTAGTGGGTTGGACCCCCTTTATTAGGTCCCCCTTGTTGTAGCGGGTTGGACCCCCTTTATTAGGTCCCCCTTGCTAGTAGGGAGTTGGACCCCCCCTTTATTAGGTCCCCTTTTGCCTTCATTCTTCGTGGCATAGATACAAGATGTTGGAAACATTCCTCCGAGATTTTGCTCCATAGTGACATGATAGCATCACCCTCTGTAGGAATAGGCAACGTTCATGCCGTAGCTAACACTGCCCCAAGGTTATTGGTTCAGCACTTCACAACCAGCTCAATAGTCATTGGGTGGCCCGTGCTCCGCCTATGAGCAGCGAGATGTGTCTCAGAAATAAAATTAAAAGTGTTTATATAGCGCCAATAATTTACGCACTGCATTCACATCAGTCCCTGCCCTTTAGGAACGCATAATCTGAGGTTCCTATTCCCCATGGAGGGGGCGTAGCTTAGAGGCCAGGCTGAGGCGGACATACACTTAAGGTTCATGGGATTGTTCTGATGGCGCGGCCAAAGGGAGATGCTCTTCAATACTCAGCGAGGGTAGGAGCCAGCACTCACACCAGTGGACACCGAGGACTAAGCCTGAGCATTGGGTTTCCTCGGGTCCTATCTGACACACATGCATAGACTAGGGCCAATTAAGACAGGAGCCAGTTATCCTACCAGCAATTTTTATGGAGCGTGGGAGGAAACCGGCACAAGAAGAACAAGCAAACTCCATTTGCCAGAAAAGCTGCCACTTCGAAATGCATTGTCCAGGATGTCTTCTAACCTCAACTGAACAGCAGCCGTATGGACGACTGGTGACATCACATTCCCTGCTGACGTCATTTCTCCATCTTTGCAGTTCCAGCATCCCCCTGCCTGCTGTTTCGAACCTCAGCATCACCCCCAGTGAGTGGCCACGTGGATTGGGTAATGTAGAGCCACACAGGACACCATCACCCCATAGTGTTGAGTATCAGGGAGGTGGGACAGACCCCACTTTTATATATTAGCTTATTAACCACTTACGAACTGCCTAACTAGGAACCCACCTCATTTTCTGCAACCGTTTTTCCGATAAAAGTGATCTGAGCAGCTGACTGGCACACCTGGATCACTTTTAGAAGTGGCAGGAGGGTTGATGCTTTCTGGAGGTTCTCAGGCTTACCTGGCTCACTGGTAAGCCCAGGAACCCATTGACCGGAATTGCAGCAGCTGGTAATAAAGATTAGCAGAGGAAAGACGGCCTTCACTCATCTCTATGACCAAAGAGGCTTGGAGCGACATCATGACCTCACTACTGGTTCACAAGGACTTTTTTTTTTATTATTTTTTTTTTTTAAGGAATAAGATCAGTTTTTTTTTTTTTATCTGATGCTTTCCATTGTAGAGTAGAGATTTGGGGTCTTACTGACCCCCAGATGTCTCCATAAAGAGGACCTGTCATCCCTTACTTCTATCACAAGGGTTGTTTACATTGCTTGTGATAGGAATAAAAGTGATCCAAAATAAAAAATTTAAAAGGGACAGTGAAAATTTTAAAAAAAAATGTAATAAAATCAAGATTTTTTTTTTTTCTTAAGCACCCCCGTGCTCGTGCGCAGTGGTGAACGCATATGTTTGTCACGCCTACATAGTGTAAACGGTGTTCACACCACACATGTGAAAAAAATTAAAGGGACAGTATATAAGAAGAAAAAAAAGAAAACAGTCCTCACATGTGAGGTATCACTGTGAGTGTCAGAGCCAGAACGATAATTCTAGTGCTAGACCGCCTCTGTAACGCTAACCTGTAGAAATGTTTAAAGCGTCACCTATGGAGATTTTTAAGAACCATAGTAGTTTGGCGCCATTCCACTTGCTTGCGCAAATTTAAAAGCTTGACATGTTGGGTATCTATTTATTAGGCATAACATCAACTTTCATATTTTACAAAAAAAAAATAGGGCTATATATTGTGTTTTTTCTTTTTCATTATTGTGTATTCTTTCCAAAAAATTGTCTTTGAAAAACCACTGCACAAATACTGTGCTGCCATTTTATTTTCTAGGACTTCTCCTAAATAATAATAAAAAAATTATATATTTATATTATGTTTGGATATTCTGAGTAATTTTCTAGCAAAAAAAAAAAAAAGACTTTTATATGTAAGAGGAATGCCAGAATTGTCCCCTATGGAGATTTTTTTTTACATACTGTAGTTTGGCGCCATTCAACATGCGTGCACAAATTTTAAAGCTTGACATGTAGGATATTTTACAACAAAAAAAAAGGGGCTATATATTGTTTTTTTATTGTTTTTTTTAAATTCATTAAAGTGTTTTTTTTAATTTTATATTGCGTTTGAAAAAGCGCTGTGCAAATACTATGTGACATAAAAAATTGCAGCGACCGCCATTTTATTCTCTAGGGCCTCTGCAAAGAAAATAAAAAAAAAAAAATAGGATTTTTATCGTAAAATCAATTTCTCTGAGTTCATTGACAGACACATCGCTTCCTTATTCAGAACCATAGGGTTATATCGCCGCCCCCCCCCCCCCCCCCCACAGGAGTAGGACACTAAGCAAAAAAAAAAAAAAAAAAAAGACTTGGCTACGCCCATGGGCAGTCCTAGGTGATGTACACACCCCTCTCTGCTATAGGCTTTCAGTTTTGTCCCAACCAGTGTCAGAAGCATTAAAAAAATCCATAGAGGGGTAGGTGCTGTGTCTGTCAATGAACTCGGAGAAACGGATTTTACAGTAAGTCAAAAATGCTATTTTCTCATTCGTTCATTGACAGACACAGAGCTTTCTTATTCAGAACTATAGGGATGTCCCAAAGCAGTGCCAAACATGAGGGGTGGGCAGCCAACAAAAAAACAGGCCAACCAGACAATCTGGAGCTCAACGAGAACTGGAGCCCAACCTGAACAGCAAGAAAACCCCTGCATGAGGGTAAAACCCTCTAGACCGCAGCCTGCAGAACCTTGAGGCCAAAAGAGACACCCGCAGATGCCAGCATATATCCACCTTGTAAAATTTTGTGAAAGTGTGCACCGATGACCAGGTGGCCGCCTTGCACACTTGCGTCACTGACGCCTGATGGCGGAAGGCCCAGGAGGCATTCAGCGCCCCAATAGAGTGCGCCTTCACAGGGAAGGGAGGAACACAACCCCTGACAGAATAGGCCTAAGTCACCGTCTATCTGATGCATCTAGAAATGGTCACCGAAGAAGCAGACAGCCCCTTCTTTGGTCCGATCACGAACAGGGAGTCTGACCTCCGAAAGGACTCAGTGGCTGCCAAATATACCCCGACTGCCCGAACCACATCCAAGGTGTGTAAGGCAAATTCCCTCGGATGTTGCGGCCTGGGACACAGGGAAGGCAACACTACGTCTTCATTTAAATGGAAAACAAACAACTTTTGGAAGGAACAAAGGACAAGGATGAAAAACAACCTTGTACTCATGAATTACCAGGTAGGGCATGCGACAGGATAGCACGGCCAATTCCGACACCCTGCAAACAGAGGTGATAGCCACCAAGAAGGCAACCTTCTGTGACAGAGTGAGCAGGGGAATTTCTCGAATATTTTCAAACAGAAGCTTCTGTAGAACTGAAAGCACCAGATTCAAGTCCCACGGTGGCAAAGAAGATCGCACCGATGGAACCACATGTCGCACCCCCTGAATGAAGGTATGCGAAGCCAGGGGGCGTTGAAAGAAAACTGCCAAAGCCAACACCTGGCCCTTGACAGTACTCAAGGCCAAATTCTTTTCAACGCCCCTCAGAAGAGAAGTTAAAATCCGAGCCCCCGAAAAGGAACGTGGGTGAAACACCACTGACTCACACCATGAAGCTTTGAGTAGTGTCAGAATCACCGACGCAGCCTCTATCCTTCAACATCTGTCTTTCAACAGCCAGGCCATTAAAGCCAGCGACGGCAAAGCAGGGTGGAAGATCGGACCTTGGGATAGCAGATCCTCCCTGAGAGGCAGCCACCAGGGGGGTGTCTGCGACCATACGCACCAGATCAGCGTACCAGGACCAACGAGGCCAGTCCGGGGCCACTAGAATGACTGGAATTCCTTCGGCCTCGATCCTGCATAACAGCCGAGGCAGAAGCTTGAGAGGAGGAAAGGCGTAGATCAGACGATACTGGCCCCATGGAGCCACCAGAGTGTCTGAGGCGTCTGCCAGAGGGTCCTGAGACCTGGCCACAAACCTCTGCACCTTCCTGTTGACCCGGGATGCCATCATATCTACCTCTGGAGAGCCCCAACGCAGACATATCTGTTGAAATATCTCCTGATGAAGGGACCACTCCCCTTGGTCCAACACTTGTCGACTGAGGTAATCTGCCTGCCAGTTGTCGACCCCCAGAATGTGGATGGCGGAGATGGCCGGGACAAAACGCTCTGCCCATCAGAGAATGCCTGCTCCCTCCAGGGCCAATAACACACTCCTTGTTCCTCCCTGATGGTTGACATAGGCCACCACCGTGCCATTGTCCGACTGGATCCGTACCAGGAGCCCCTGAAGTCGATCCGTTCAATGATCCAGACAGAGTCTGATCACCTGGAGTTCCAAGATGTTGATAGGTAGGCTGGATTCCTCCAGCATGCAGCAACCCCGAGCAGAGCTCAGGCCCAGGACTCCTCCCCACCCAGACAGACTGGCATCAGTGGTAACCACAGTCTAGTACAGAGGGAGAAAGAAATCTGCTGAGCTCTGAGGAAGAAGGGACTTTCCCTTCAAAACGCGTCAGCTGGCAGTGATTCCCTCTGTGACCTCTGGAGAGTTTTGCTCATCTCTGACTGAATGCTGTTATTTGATGACTATTCATATCGTAAGAACTCTACAATCGTTTGTGAGTAGTTTTCTTTTTATTACTTGTAATAAATACATATTCAAAGGATAATGCACAAGGTGCGCCCCTTCTTTTCTTTTATATATTTGACTATTAGGAATTCCCCATCCTTGAGGGCAGCAAGGCCTGTGACATTATATAGTTTGTCTGGTAATCCACTTGTGCGCTGGAGCGTTTCTTCTCTGGAGAAAGAATTTCCCCTGCCCAAGAGACGCGGGGAAGGAAGCCACCAGATCAGGGACCCTTTGGTTCCTTGGCTCGGCCGAAATTGACTGTCCAGAGACCCTGGACATTTGTCCCATTTCGACAAGATCTCCTTTTGCAGGGGTCTCGTATGGAACTGAGCAAATGGGACCCCCTCGAACGTAGACAACATCAGGCCTAGCAACCGCATGCAAGTCCGCAGGGAGACCTACCTGCTGGACAGCAGTAAGCGGGTTGCATCCTTTAACTTCTGGAGTTCGTCCTGTGGAAGGAACATTCTGGCCAGAGCGGAAGAGTCAGACCCATATAAACCAATTTCTGAACTGGAATCAGCGCAGACTTTTGGTAATTTATTAGCCACCCAAAATCTGTGTGCCGAGAAGGAAAGACCACGCTTGCGACATGGCTCCTTCCCCTTTTTTGACTGTGGAGGAAAAGTACTCTTGCCCCCTGTGACACTCTTAATATCATCCAGAGTGGCCCCAAACAAAACAATCACCTTGAAAAGGCTGATCAACTAGGGCTTTTTTTTTAGAGGCCTGGTCTGCAGTCCAACACTTCAGCCACAATACCCACCGAAGCACTACCGCTGAAACAGACAGCTTAGAAAGCAAGGGAGCCGCGTCCAAAGAGGCACCACAGAGAAACTGGAGCCCCTGGACTAGCTGGTCTGCCAAGTCAGCGAAGGAAGGAGGAAACTGATCACCCTCCAGGTCACGGCACAACAGCTTTGCCCACCCCGTCAGTGTTTGAGACACCAGGGCAATGGCCAGGACCGGCCGAAGCACCGAACCCGCAATAGTGAACATAGTGCAGCTCAGGGACTCTGCCTTCCTGTCAACTGGAATCATGGTGGCTTTGTTCAATCGAGAGACCAGAGGATCCACCACAGGTGGAGTCGTCCACTTCTTGAGAAGACTCTCCACAAAAGGATTACACACAGCGAAGCACTTTGGGAATCACAAAGGGACGTTTTGGACGCTCCCATTCCTTACACACAAACTTGTCAAAAATAAGGGATAAGGGAACACTTTTGCTGCGCGAGATGGCTTGCAAGTGCCAAAAGGGACCGGCACCTCCACCGCAGCCTCCATTTTTTAAGTTTCCCGCACAGATGCAATCAGTGCGTCCACCTTCTCATGCGCAGCCTCAGGGGCAGAGGAATCATCCTCACTGACCAAAAAATCTAGGAGCATGGCCGCAGACCCCGCAGGGTGAGCCCCGTCCATGGCAGCTGAATCAGATTTAGGATCTGTGGAGACAGATGAAGCAGAAGGCGGGGGACGCTTCTTGCTAGTCCACCGCCCAAGAGCCACCTCCACCCGGGACACAAAGGACTCCGTGGCTGCCGTCAGTGCGTCAACGGATGGCAGGGACCCAGAGGGACCTGCAGCCTCTGATAGGGGGTCAGGTGGGGAAACATGCTCCTAAAACTCCATAGGGGAAGAAGAGACCCCCCCACACCAAGAGCGACCACTGCAAAGGGACACCCCCCCACGCAGGTAGCGGCACCAGGACACCCCCCACAGCCTGCAGCAGAGAGAGGAAAGGGACCCCACCAGACTCACCACCCCACCAGCGTAGCGCTTGCTGCCTCAGGTGAACACCTGCACACACGTGGCGTCCGAGGAAGAGGATAACACCGGAGTCAGCACCGGGTTAAAAGGAGGAGCTTCCACCTGCTAAAAATGTCGTCTGGGCTACACAGTAATGGCTGCCGCTGCCTGAACTTAAAAAACACCAAATCACGGCCACCGAGCTACACAAACATGGCCGCCAGCCATAAGAAGTCAGCAGGCACTAGGGGGAAAAGACGCCGGCTACGGCAAAATGATAAAATAAATAATAATAAAAATAAATAAATAAATATAGATCCAGCCGGTGTGTACAAAGCCTCAGCAATTATCAATGCCACAAAAATTAACCCCAAGTATAAAATATTCATGGTGAAGCTGTTCAAATAAAACAGCAAAATGATCGTGTTTTCGTAAATGTTGTCACATTTTAATGTAAACATCAAATAAATGTAACATTATTTTTGTTTTAAATTGGAAAAAAAAAAAGAAAGGAAGCAGAACAAAGGTTTCTTGATTTTGTTTTTTTATCATGTTTTTTTTTTTTTTTTTTTTTTTCAATATCACTGAAGGGGAGGAGAAGTTAAGCCAGATTACAAACATTTATGCATGCATAGTGAAAAGAAACAAGATTTTTTTTTTTTTCTCTTTACCAAATTCACACAGTTTTTTGTCTTTGTAAAATAGTTAGTAAATCTACGGAGCACCAACATACCTAAAAATGTGTTATCTTTAAGCTTTCATGATCCGGTTACAAAAAAAAAAAAAAAAAAAAATTCTATCAAAGTAAAAGTTACAAACAAGCTCTTTAAGATTGCCTGTCAGAAAATAAAATGCAGAACGGATTTTGTGTCTTTATTTTTTGAAGTATATGCTTTTATTTAATTTTTTTTTATTTTATTTTTTTTTTAATATATATATTTTTCACTTTTTTTTTTCTGGTTTTTGCACATTTATTAGGTGGACAAGTTATTCTGTAATTAAAGCAGTTTTGTACGCTTATTTATTTCCCTCTCAGAGGTATCTGTAGAGTTTAACAAACCAAAACAGAACTTAAAAAAGAAAAAAAAAATTACAAAAAACTGAAATGCATTATATACCTTGCAAAAGTACATGCGTTTAAAAAAAAAAAAAAAAAAAAAAAAAATTAAAAGATATATATATTTTGAAAATTATTCGGTCTCCCCCTCCTTCTAGTATTTTTTTTCCTGATTGACATTGATCAAATGTTTAAGCATACAAAATGTCAACACATCTTTTTTTTTTTTCTTAAAGGTTGGTACCATTGTGAGATTAATTTGAAAAAATAAAATGCTTTCAAAATTTACAAATACCATTACAAGCACACAAGGCTGATTTTACTCCAATCTCTTCCTGAATTAGGGACTGGATATAAAGCAAGATACTAAAATTGCAGCAAAAAAGACAAATTTTTTTTTTTTTTTTTTGCACCAAGGTGTCACAAAAAATGGATTTCAAGCGGCCTCTGAAAGTTCTGTTGTCATCAGAAAAAAACCATTTAAAAGGAGGTCCGCAAGTCACCCACTTAGTGAGGCAATCTGTTATGCATGGTCTTTCTCCCCCCCCCCCCCCCAACCCCTCCCCAGAGATCCTTTTAAAATCAGCTGCTTGCCGGTCCCTAATAAAAAAGAGATTTAAACATTAAAAAAAAAAAAAAGGAACATGTTTTCTACAAAATAAAATAAATGCAGCATCCTCTGACAAGAAAAATGTCGATGAAACTCAAATATTAACATTTGCTGCTTTTTTCTGAAAAAAAAAAAAAATAAAAGAAAGAATTCAAACAAAAGAAAAGAAGAAAAAGAAAGAAAAAAAAAAAGGAGGTCAAAAGCAGTAACATACTATTTTTACATTAACTGGCTATTTCTGGTACAGAAATCCAGTATTGGATGCCAATGTCGATTGAATAAATGTAAAGAATACTTACAATTTTTTTTTTTTTTTTTTAAATACACTTTGACAAAATTTTTAATATTTTTCCTCTTAAAATGTTTGCTTTTTTTTTTTATTTTTGTGTTTGTATTTTTTTTTAATCATTATTTTTTTATTTGTTTTTTTTTTTTTTTTCTTTTTAAATAAAACCAAAACTATTATGCAACATGACACATAAGAAAATGTTCTACATAGAACAGTTATAAGTCTGCTCAACATAGAAAAAAAAAAAAAAAATTAATATTTTTTTTTTTTTCCTTTTTTTTTTTTTTTTTTTTAAATCTCTGTAACAACTTGTGGACTTAGCGGTAAAGCTATCAACTGTCTGTGTGAATGTATATTTATTTAAAAATAAATATAAAGCCACACATTTTAGTGTATATGTATCTATGTGTATATGTCTACCTGTGCCATAATGGAGCGGGAATCAAAGTCCCACGACTGTCGTGAACATTGGTGTAAAAAAATTATTTGATTTTCTTTGCTATCCAAGGACAGACACAAGTTTAGAGGAGTGGCATTGTACAAGGCTATAGCATAAAAAAAAAAAAAAAACGGATCATTTTGACAAATTAAAGAAAAAAAAAAATACATAATGCATACAATAAAATACATTTTAATAGGTTGTGTAACTCTTGTAAAGAGATTCTTGACGTTTTTCCCTATCTGGCTGTAAGGGCACAAGAGCAGTAGACATATACACTGAGGTGTACAAAAACACACTTTTTATGCAAACTGATAAAAAAAACCAAAAAAAACAAAAAAAAAAAAAAAAACAAAAAAAAAACCAGAACTTTAAAATGAAAAAAAAAAAAGCCAAAAATAAAACCTTAAAATGAACAGTTCCTGGTATTCTCCTTTACTTATTAATCAAATCTAAAATGTGTTCTTTCTACAAAACAGGAAAAAAAAAATACTGTATAAAACAAGAACACAGAAGTGAAGCGGGGGAGGGGGCGGGAAAAAAACAAACAAAAAAAAATAAAAAATAAAACTACTTAAAATAGGAATAGAAACCATTGCTACCTGATGAACTGCCTAAGCTTAGTTCCTGAAATAAAGACAAAGGGTCGCTATTCTTTTTTGCCTGTTCTGGCGGGGGTTTGGGTTTGGGAGGGGCGCGCAGGGCACTTGCGTAAGACATGGTGGGTTTGCTGGCGCCCGTACTCTGCTGGGCAGCTCCAGCCCCATTGGGCTCTACAATCTGTTTGTTGGGCATGAGGGGGGGGAACTGGCCGAGATGCTGCAAGACGTTGTAGTTGAAAGAGTTGGACATCTGCATGTTCTCGGGTTTGAGATGGTCGTCCGGAGGCTTTGCGATTTTCTGTTGAGTAACTGGACAAGAATACAGAAACGCGTTAGTAATTTTATTCACAAATGAAAAAAAAAATATAAAAATATAATATACAATTTTTTTTTTAAAATAATATATATTTCTTGTTCATACATCACGGGACACAGAGCCTTTGATAATTACTTAGTGGGTTAGATAGTCACCATCAGGTGATTGGACACTGGCAACCCTAATTACAAGACAAGTTCCTCCCCTATATAACGCCTCCCACATGGAGAGTAACTCAGTTTTTTTTTCGCCAGTGTCTAAGGTGGTTGGTCACGTTAAAAATGTGCTAAGAAGAAAGCTCTGTTTGATGGTCTCTGCGGGGGGGCCTAGGAGCTATACAACCGGATCCATGCCTCGGGCCAATACGCCTAAGATGGATGGTACCCGGGCCTCATGAAAGAAGAAACAAGGTTTTGCCTGTAATGTCTCTCTTTGAGGACTGGGCTCTGGGATCCAGCGCTTTGGTGCACTAAAATTAAGTTGCGTGAAAAGTTTTGCAGAGTCTTCTACAGGTCCAGGGAAGAGGATCCTGTGAGTAGGAACCCAGAACCCTGAAGGTTGGCACAACGTTATCCGCTGTGATGGGTGAAGGTTGGATCTGTCTGTTATCAGCAGTTTCCTGTGGCAGGGATAAGGTAAGTGAAGACAATCCTAAGTATACACCTTATGGATTATCTTCTTCTTTTTTTTTGAGTCGTTTACATGTCTTACCTGGTTTCCGCCACTAGAGGGAGTAAGAGACAAACCTGGTGTATACTTACATGCCATCCAGGATACACGCTCAGTGAAGCTGGTCTGAGAAGCCGCTCACCTCCTCCGCTGCAGGCTCTGCCACATAAGATGAAAGGGGGGCTCCCACGCAGTCTAGGGGTCCCACGTAGTCCTCAGGTGCTCTCCTTTCTCCCCCGGCCGCCGCCATGACGATACGCGCACTTTGACAGCGGTTTTGTGCCCTGCGCGTGTGGCGTGCACGGCGCACTAGTGCGCAGGCGCAAGGCGGCTATGTTTAAAGCCCAGAACGCCGGAGCCTCTGTAAGAGGTGGGACACAGAGCTGTGGGCAGTAAGCATCTCAGTGGATTCGGATCCAGGCATACCTAAGACACCTACTCGGCATCAGGTTGTGCAGACTGAGCTAATGTTAATATTGTAAGACTAAGGCACAACAGTGAATGCATTTGTGCTAGTACCTCTGCTTTGGCAGCTTAGGACTATGTCTCCCCGTAAGAGGGCTTCAGAGGCAGGTAAAAGAAGCATTAAGAAATCACCGCCTAGTTCTAGGGGTTCTGGACATGCCTACAGGATACCATCCCCCCTGAAACTGAAATCGGATGAGCATTCTGATAATGAGGAAGTATCCCTATCTGGGGATGGGGATCAGGAACAGTCAGATGATTCAGGGGAAGAGGAGAAGCTCTCTTCTGCCTCTCAGGTCCTCAAAGTGCAGGTGCAATATTATACTAAGTTGGTGCCTACCACAAACAAATTGTCCTCTGCTGAGGCTGCCATATACTCTGTTTCCTCCTTGGGATCTCGGAAACAGGCTGCGTATACCTTCCCAATTCATCCCTTGCTGGAGAAATTGTTGTATGAGGACTGGGTTCACCCAGATAAACGATTTTCTCCTCCTAAGAGGTTTTCCATGCTTTATCCAGTAGAGGAAAAGTTCACCAAGAAATGGGGGGTGCCAGCAATTGATGCGGCTATTTCCTGTGTGAATAAAAGCCTGACCTGTCTTGGACAATGCTCAGGGGTTCAAACATCCAACTGATAAGCTGGAAACTTTGTTTAAAGCCTTTCTCTAAAGCTGGCGCTGTGGTCCAACCTGCGGTCGCAGCAATTGGCATGTGCCAGTTCCTCAAGGAACAAATGAAGCAGGTGCTTAACCTCCTTTCCACCGAGGAGGTCAAGGTTTATGCAGACCTTCCTAAGGCCTTGTGTTTTGTGGTTGATGCCATTATGGATTCTGTTCAGCAAGCATCCCGCCTTACTCTCTTGCTGGTACACATGCGCAGGCTTAAGCATTGGGCAGCTGAGGCTTCATACATAAGATATTTGACTGGGTTTCCGTTTTATGGGGAACGCCTGTTTGGGGATGATCTGGACAAATATATCCAGAAGATTACGGGGGCAAGACCACGCTGTTACCGGTTAAGAAGAAGAATAAACGTCCCTCATTTAGACGTTCTCTTTCCCCAGCCCCTGGAGCATCGACCTCTAGGCAGTGGCGACTGCCTCCCCAGTCCAATACTAGGGGAAAGATCCAAGGCCAAGCCCAAGGACAAAAGAAGTGTTGCGGTCCAAGATCTGGTAAGCAGAACCCCAAAGCCTCCCTATGAAGAGGTGCCCCCTCTCGGCCAAGTGGGGGGAAGGCTGCTGTAGTTTGCAGGTGCCTGGCGGGAAGAGATTCAGGACAAATGGGTAACCTCCACGGTGTCTCTGGGCTACAAGCTGGAGTTCCGGGAGCTTCCACCATCTTGTTTCCTAAGGTCAAGGGTCTCCAAGGATCCAGAAAAGGAGGCCCTTGTTTCTAGCCTTAGAACGTCTGTTATCCCAAGGGGTAATTATAAAAGTAGCCTTAGAAGAGAAAGGCTCGGGGTTCTACTCAAACCTCTTTACGGTTCCAAAACCGAACGGGGATGTCAGACCTATTCTAGATCTAAAAGACCTGAATCAGTTTCTAAACATTCGCTCTTTCCGCATGGAGTCAATCCGCTCAGTGGTTTCCACCCTTCAGGCAGGAGAATTCCTGGCATCGATAGACATCAGAGATGCATATTTACATGTGCCAATATTTCCCGCTCACCAAAAGTTTCTAAGGTTTGCGATGGAGCAGCGCCACTTCCAATTCGTGGCCATATCTTTCGGTCTTGCTACCGCACCTCGAGTGTTCACAAAAATTCTAGCCCCGCCCTTGGCAAAACTAAGGGTTCAGGGCATAACAGTGACAGCCTATCTTGACTATTTGCTACTCGTAGAACAGTCCGTAGCACGATTAGACCGCAATGTGCTCAACACAGTGGAGTACTTGGAGTACGTAGGCTGGGTCCTCAATCCAGAAAAATCCTCCTTACAGCTCCTAAAAAGGCTGGAGTATTTGGGCATGGTCATGGACACAATCCAAAACAGAGTATTTTTACCTGGGTCAAAAGCCAAAGCCATAAAGGATTTGGTCCGGGTAGTCATAGGCAAGGAAAAATCCTTCCATTCGACTATGCGTGAGACTATTAGGGAAAATGGTGGCCTCATTCGAGGCTGTTCCTTACGCCCAGTTTCACTCAAGGCCTTTACAGAGCAGCATTCTCTCGGCCTGGAACAAAAGAGTTCAAGCCCTGGATCTTCCAGTGTGCCTATCACCATGGGTACGCCAGAGCCTCAATTGGTGGTTGTGGACCAAAAATCTACTAAAAGGAAAATCCCTTTCTCCCAGATTCTTGGAAAGTCATAACCACGGATGCCAGCCTAATAGGCTGGGGAGTGGTTCTGGAAGAAGCTTCCACTCAGGGAAGATGGTCCAGAGCCGAAGGACTCTTGCCCATCAACATTCTGGAGATTCGGGCAATTTGTCTAGCCCTCAGGGTATGGACTTACAGGTTGCCCTGTCCGGATACAGTCGGACAATGCTACGGCAGTGGCCTATATCAATCACCAAAGAGGCACCAGGAGTCTGGATGCCCAAAAAGAGGTGACTCACATTTTTTCTTGGACATAAAGGCATGTTCCTTGCCTGTTTGCGGTCTTTATTCCAGGGGTAGAAAATTGGCAGGCGGACTTCCTAAGCCGCCAGCAGCTGTGTCCAGGAGAATGGTTTCTACACCCCAACATATTTCAGGCCATATATTGGAAATGGGGTACCCCGGATGTGGACCTGTTGGCTTCCAGGTTCAACAGAAAACTGGACAGCTTTGTGTCCAGAACAAAGGATCCGCTAGTACAAGGGTCAGATGCCTTAACGATTCCATGGGATCAGTACTCTGATCAATGCGTTCCCTCCAGTTCGGCTTCTCCCGCGATTCCTTTAGAGAGTCAAAAGGGAAGCGAAGCCGGTAATTCTTGGTCCAGACGATCTTGGTATGTGGAGATTGTAAAGATGGCAGAAGGAAGACTTTGGGTTCTTCCGCTACGCTCAGATCTACTCTCACAGGGTCCAATATTCCATCCTGCCTTACTAAGTCTGAATTTGACGGTTTGGCTGTTGAGACCCACATTCTAAAGAGCCGTGGACTTTCGGGGCCAGTCCTATCCACTCTGGTTAATGCTAGGAACCCGGCCTCCAGGCTCATCTACTACAGAATCTGGAAGGCATGTTTCCTGGTGTGAATCCAGTGGGTAGCATCCTAGAAAGTATGCCATTAGCAGGGTTCTTACTTTTCTACAATTAGGCACAGAAATGAAGCTGGCCTTGAGCACTATCAAGGGCCAGATCTCGGCCTTGTCGGTATTCTTTCAAAGGCCTCTTGCCTCGCATTCCCTGTTCCGGGCCTTTGCTCAGGGGGCACTGCGCTTGAATCCGCCAGTTAAGCCTCACGTCTGCCAGTTGGATTTAAATTTGGTTTTGTCTGTTTTACAGAAACAACCTTTTGAACCGTTGCACCGTGCTTCTTTAGTTCTTTTGACAAAGAAATCGTTTTTTCTGGTAGCAATATCCTCAGCTAGTAAGATATCAGAATTAGCAGCTCTATCTTTTAAAGAGCCATATTTAAATATTCACAAAGACAGGGTGGTGTTGCGTCCTCACCTAACTTTTTTGCCTAAAGTGGTTTCAGGATTCCATACGAATCAAGATGTGGTCCTACCGTCCTTTTTTCCAGATCCGCAGTCCACGGAGTTGTTACACTCTCTAGATGTTGTAAGAGCAATTAAAATCTATCTGCAGGCAACGGCTCAGATACGAAAAACTGATTGTCTATTTATTTTGCCAGAAGGCCCCAAGAAGGACCAGGCAGCATCAAAATCGACTACCTCTCTAGATGGATTTAACAGGTTATTGTTCAGGCTTATAGTGTAAAGAAGAAAATTACTCCTTTTCACGTTAAAGTGCACTCGACTACGGCAGTTAGTGCTTCATGGGCGGTGCATCACCAGGCCTTCATGGCTCAGATCTCCAAGGCTGCAACTTGGTCTTCGGTCCATACATTCACTAGGTTCTACCAAGTGGATGTGAGAGGGCATGAGGATGCTGCCTTCGGGCGCAGTGTGCTGCAGGCAGCAGTACAAGTCCTCTTGTCCGTGGGCGGTCTATGTTTTTCTGATCTGTGTCTCCCTCCCCTCAAATTTGAGCATTGCTCTGGGACATCCCACTAAGTAATTATCAAAGGCTCAGTGTCCCGTGATGTATGAACAAGAAAATAGGATTTTTTAAAAACAACTTACCTGTAAAATCCTTTTCTTGGGAATACATCACGGGACACAGAGCTCCTGTCCCTCTTCGGGATTATACGTGGGGATACTTATTGCTTTGCTACAAAACTGAGGTACTCTCTATGTGGGAGGGGTTATATAGGGGAGGAACTCGTCTTGGGTTGCCAATGTCCAATCACCTGATGGTGACTAACTCTAACCCACTAAGTAATTATCAAAGGCTCTGTGTCCCGTAAAGTATTCCCAAGAGAAGGATTTTACAGGTAGGCTGTTTTAAAAAATCCTATTATACACACATATACACACTTATGAGCACAACTGTACATTGAAAAAAATAATTTTATATATATATATATAAAATTATTTTTTCAATATACAGTTGTGCTTATAAGTTTACATACCCTGGCAGATTTTAGGATTTCTTGGCCATTTTTCAGAGAATATAAATTATAACACAAAAACTTTTCTTTCACTCATGGTTAGTGTTTGGCTGAGGCCATTTATTATCAACCAACTGTGTTTATTCTTTTTAAATCATAATGGCAACAGAAACTACCCAAATGTCCCTGATCAAAAGTTTATATACCCTGGTGATTTTGGCCCTGATAACATGCACACAAGTTGACACAAAGGGGTTTGAATGGCTATTAAAGGTAACCATCCTCACCTCTGATCTGTTTGCTTGTAATTAGTGCCTGTGTATAAAAGGTCAATGAGTTTCTGGACTCCTGACAGACCCTTGCATCTTTCATCCAGTGCTGCGCTGACGTTTCTGGATTCTGAGTCATGGGGAAAGCAAAAGAATTGTCAGAGGATCTGCGGGAAAAGGTAGTTGAATTGTAAAAAACAGGAAAGGGATATAAAAAGATATCCAAGGAATTAAGAATGCCAATCAGCAGTGTTCAAACTCTAATCAAGAAGTGGAAAATGAGGGGTTCTGTTGAAACCAAACCACGGTCATGTAGACCAACTAAAATTTCAGCCACAACCTCCAGCAAAAATTGTTCGGGATGCAAAGAAAAACCCACAAATACCTTCAGGTGAAATACAGGACTCTCTGAAAACATGTGGTGTGGATGTTTCAAGATGCACAATAAGGAGGTACTTGTAGAAAGATGGGCTGCATGCTCGAGTAGCCAGAAGAAAGCCATTACTATGCAAATGCCACAAAGTATCCCGCTTACAATAAGCCAAAGAGCACAGAGACAAGCCTCAAACCTTCTGCCACAAAGTCATTTAGAGTGATGAGACCAAAATTGAACTTTTTGTCCACAACTATAAACACACGTGGAGAGGAGTCAACAAGGTCTATGATGAAAGGTACACCATCCCTACTGTGAAACATGGAGGTGGATCGCTGATGTTTTGGGCATGTGTGAGCTACATAGGCACAGGAAATTTGGTCAAAATTGATGGCAAGATGAATGCAGAATGTTATCAAAAAATACTGGAGGAACATTTGCATTCATCAGCCAGGAAGCTGCGCATAGGACGGACTTGGACATTCCAACATGACAATGATCCAAAACACAAGGCCAAGTCCACCTGTCATCGGCTACAGCAGAATAAAGTGAAGGTTTCTGGAGTGGTCATCTCAGTCTTCTGACCTCAATATCATTGAGCCACTCTGGGGAGATCTCAAAACGTGCCGTTCATGGAAGACAGCCCAAGAATTTACAGGAACTGGAGGCTTTTTGCCAAGAGGAATGGGCAGCTTTACCATCTGAGAAGATAAAGAGCCTCATCCACAAATACCACAAAAGACTTCAAGCTCTCATTGATGGTAAAGAGGCGCAACTCGTGGTATTAAGAACGGCGGAATGTAAACTTTTGATCAGGGTCATTTGGGTAGTTTCTGTTGCCATTATGATTTAAAAAGAGTCAACACAGTTGATTGATAATAAATGGCTTCAGCCAAACACTAACCATGACTGAAAGAAAAGTTTTTGGGTTATGAGTCATATTCTCTGAAAAATGGCCAAGAAATCAAATTCTGCCAGGGTATGTAAACTTATGAGCACAATTGTGTGTGTGTGTGTGTATATATATCTATATATACACACACACACACACACACACACACCCATACAGTATCTCACAAAAGTGAGTACACCCCTCACATTTTTGTAAATATTTTATTCTATATTTTCATGTGACAACACTGAAGAGATGACACTCTGAGGATCTGAAAAAAAGAATTGTTGCCCTACATAAAGATGGCCTAGGCTATAAGAAGTTTGCCAAGACCCTGAAACTGAGCTGTAGCACGGTGGCCAAGACCATACAGCGGTATAACAGGACAGGTTCCACTCAGAACAGGCCTCGCCATGGTCCACCAAAGAAGTTGAGGTCACGTGCTCAGCATCATATCCAGAGGTTGTCTTTGGGAAATAGATGTATGAGTGCTGCCAGAATTGCTGCAGAGGTTGTAGGGGTGGGGGGTCAGCCTGTCAGTGCTCAGACCATACGCCGCACACTGCATCAAATTGGTCTGCATGGCTGTCGTCCCAGAAGGAAGCCTCTTCTAAAGATGATGCACAAGAAAGACCGCAAACAGTTTACTGAAGACAAGCAGACTAAGGAGATGGATTACTGGAACCATGTCCTGTGGTCTGATGAGACCAAGATAAACGTATTTGGTTCAGATGGTGACAAGCGTGTGTGGGGGCAACCAGGTGAGGAGGACAAAGACAAGTGTGTCTTGTCTACAGTCAAGCATGGTGGTGGGAGTGTCATGGTCTGGGGCTGCATGAGTGCTGCCGGCACTGGGGGGCTACAGATCATTGAGGGAACCATGAATGCCAACATGTACTGTGACATGTTGCCAACATCCTGTGACAGGATGTGTAGTTGCTGACGTTTAAATTTTTTAACATTTTTTTGACTGGACCTCCTCTTTAAGCACTGCGTTATTTTAACTGGTAATTGCGCGGTCATGCAACGCTGTACCCAACTGAAAGACTTACACACAAACACACACACACACATATTATATATATATATATATATATATATACACACATATATATACACACCTCTGGGTTTTTAATCTTTGCAAAATAAATGAAGAAAAAAAAATGTATATATATCTCTATCTCTATATCATTTTTTTCCCGTTTATTATTATATATACACAAACACATATATATATATATAACATTTTTTTTCTGTTTATTATTATTATATATACACAAACACACAATATATATATATATATATATATATATATATATATATATATATATATACACACACACATATATGCACATACACACACACACACGTATATATTTTACTTTCTGCTATAAAACATAAAAACATAACCAATTAAAAAAAAAAAAAAAATGTTTTCATATAGACATTTTATGTATTATTTTATGTGGTCTACTACATTTTTTATACTTTTTATTTTCATTGAAAAAAAAAAATCCAATTAGGGGGAATGTTGATTGGTTTGCATGACAGTTATGGGATATATACTGGAAGGGGTTAAACTAGGAAGGGCAATCTGTTATGAAATCTTCCTTTTACACAGGGAATACATCCAAAGTATGTTTTGCTGTTTTCATGTGTTTATTTTCTTAATTCTGTTCTGTGCAAAACTCAGTAAAAACACCAACTGTGTGGTCTTACCTAGCATGTCCCTTGGTGTTCCGGATCGGTTGGCCCCGTTGCACGGAATGTTCTGGAACGGGGCGGCGGATGCAGCGTTGACCCAGAGCTCTGGAGATGAATAGCTGTATGATGCTGGTTTGTTTGGGTCGGGGTGATCTTTACCGAGATTTTCAGGACAAGCGGCTAATTCATCGGGACCTGTATGCCCTGAAGCGGCCGAGATTCTTCTTTGGTACAGTGGCCTGCCGGGACCTCGCGGTTCATACTGGGCGGAGACGAGAAGGAAAAACATGAAAAGATATTTCTACACAAAAAAAAAAAAAAAAGCATCTCCTCACCAACACCGGGGCCCATTCTGACACTTCTCACATGCATGTAAAAATATGCATCCCCCCCCCCCCCCCCTAGAAAATTGCTTAGAACCCCCAAACATTATCTGTATTTTCCAAGAAGAGACCCCCTCAGGGGGTCTCAAACTGGCGGCCCCCTCCAGCTGTTGTGAAACTGACAGTTACCAGCATGACTCCCACAGGGAAGGGCATGATGGGACTAGTAGTTCCGCAGCAGCTGGAGGGGCCGCCAGTTTGAGACCCCCTGCCCTAGCCCTAGAGAATAAAATGGCTAACGATGCAATTTTATGTCACACGGTGTTTGTGCAGCTTTTTTTTTTTTTAAATGCATTTTTTTTTAGAAGAAAATACATTTTAATGCAAAGAAACCCAATATATAACCCAATGTTTTGGTAGAATATAAAAGATGATGTTACGCCGAATAAATAGTTACCCAACATGTCACGCTTTAAAATTGTGTCTGCCCGTGGAATGGCGACAAACTGCGGTACTAAAAAAAAAAAAATCTCCATAGGCGACAATTTAAACTTTTTTTACAAGTTACCAGTTTAGAGTTACAGAGGAGGTCTAGAGCTAGAATTATTGCTCTCACTAGAACGTTCGTGGCGATTCCTCACATGTGTGGAGCGAATACCGTTTACATATATATATAAAAATGTATATAAATATATATTTTTTTATATATAATGTATATTTATATTATTATAATAATAAAATATTATTATTTTATTAACAAGTACTGTGTAATAGAAATAAGCATGACAGAGCCTCTTTACGGAGAGATCTGAGGTCAAAAAGGGTTAAAAGCAAAAGAAAAAAAAAATATTTTTTTTTAAAAGCAAAAGATAAAAAAAAAAAAAAAAAAAAAGTAAAAAAAAAGGTTTATTTCCACCCTGGACTGGAAGTGATGTCATGACGTCACTCCAGTCCTCCAAGGCCATAGAGGGGCTCAAAGTCAATCTGGTCTATGATCCAGTCTGTGACCAGCCGAATGCATCGACGTCCCCTCCCTCTGCTTCTGAAAGCGTTTTAGTGGCTCATGAGAAAAACAGCCACAAAAAAAGAAAATGCTAAGGGTTATGGCTGCAAGCTTGTGGGTGGGGCTCTTCCCTTCACTTCCTGTTCCTATCGCCAAAACAGGAAGTGAGAGGACATCCCTCCAAAGTGAGGGATTCCCTGCTCATCACCATTGGATGACTTCCCCTCTATTCCTGTCCTGGGATTTTCCTTAGGCCCCGGTTCACACTGTGGCGACTTTGAATCCGACATCCCAGTGCGACTTCCCTGCGGCTTGCATACAAACTTTTCCAACAGAAGCCGATGCAAGTCATGCTAAAGTCACACCTAAAGTAGTGCAGGAACCTTTTTCTGAGTGGGAGTGACTTAAATCCCACCAATTAGAAGGGTTCCATTGCAGTTAATGGGGGTGCGACATGAGAGTTCAAAGTTGCATGATAAGTTGCGACTCACTTTCAATGACAACAAAAGATCTAAAATATAAGAATATAAAACACATGCATTCGGGGATTAGCGGCCTCTTCCTGTCCATGAAGGGGCTTTCCTATAAAGAATGTGCGCCTTTATCCCGGGAGTCGGAGCCCCTCCCCCACAGAGCGGGGACAGATCCTCACACTGCACTCGTTAATCAGGAGCAGCACGGCGTCCTCGATCTCCAAAAACATCCAGAAAATGAAATCAAACACTGCGCCACTTAACGCCTTTCCTTTGAAGTGAACATCAAAACACCCCCCCCCCCCCCCCCCCTAAAAAAAAATTGCGTTTTTTTTTTCCTCGGATGGTATCAAGCGATAATTAAACGCCAATTAGCTTCAATGAACAATGGCAGACACGCTCAATTAGGAGGCATTATCAGAGAGCGAGCGGCGCGCTCTGCGAAGACGAGACGCCGCCATGAAGAGCGGACAGACTTTTTCCTCATATTAGTGGATTCCGCCCTCAGCACTGACAGCCGCCCCCCCTCTTCCCCTCCCCCCACCCCGTATGCTTTCACACATGAGGAGAAAAGTGGATGTCTGCCGCTGCCGGCGCGGTTGTGTAAGTGGCGAGGGCGCGTTCGCACCTGGCTACAACCGAGGAGACGCCGTGACAACTGTCAGACCGACAACAGCCGAGAACGAAGAACAGAACGTCAGACCCCCCCCTCCCCCGAGCCACGCACAACCAAGTGCGCAATACGGATTTAAAGTGCCCTCCATACCCCTCCCCCAGTGAGGTGATGGGTCTCATGGGATACACAGAGAAGAAACAAATCCTCCTACATAAGTTGTACCTGTTTATCTGCAGTCAAAGTATAGAATTTATACAGCTTGTCTGATTGATGGGAAGGGAACCCCTCCCACCCCTTCACACAGGAACAGAGCTGAGGCCGTCAATCACAGGCTGCGTGCTGGAGCTCCAGCCCCTGACACCTTTTATCTCTTGGTGTCAGGTAAACTTGTCAGAAGTGATTCATGCTGATAGGAGAGGAAGGAGGCAGCAGAGAGAAATGACACTCAGTGCTCTGGACTATGACTAGTACACACTACAGAGGGATATTATTTGTTCAGATTTCATGTCTGAGGATTACATCCACTTCACACAAATCATCCGTAGTTGTACGTCGGTACTTTGATACTAAATATCGATTATGGCAGCAGCTAGCTCGGTATTTCCAGGAACGGCGTGCGTTTTTCTTTAGTATAAAAATGGTCTCTGCAGCAGATTCGCCGCAAGATCACTTTTAACGGCCCTCTGGCTCCGGTCGCCTCCGCTGCTTACCGTAGCTGTCGGTAGAGGTGAAGACGATTGCGTCCGCTCCCCTCACTGCCTGGATGCCAAGGGGAAGACACCCCCCCCCCCCCCTTCATAGCATTGGATGATGGAAGCGACATCAAGCGTCTCTTCCGCCCCAAT
Source organism: Aquarana catesbeiana (assembly GCF_042186555.1). NCBI lineage: Eukaryota > Metazoa > Chordata > Amphibia > Anura > Ranidae > Aquarana > Aquarana catesbeiana. The sequence goes on from NC_133335.1 coordinate 4,209,063, forward strand.
GCTCTTAAAAGGAGAATTTATTATTTTTAAATTACATTTTTTTGTTTTTATTGCATTTTAGTGTAAATATGAGATATGAGATCTTTTTGACCCCCCCAGATCTCACATTAAAGAGGACCTGTCATTCTTTTTTTCCTATTACAAGGGATCCTTGTAATAGGAAGAAAAATGACCCAAAATTTTAATTTTTTTTTTTTTATAAAAAAGGACAGTGTCAAAATAAAAAAGTAAAATAAATAAGAAAAAAAATTTCAAGCGCCCCGTCCCGCAGAAGCGAACGCATACGTGAGTAGCGCCCACATATGAAAACAGTGTTCAAACTACACATGTGAGGTATCGCAGCGATCGTTAGAGCGAGAGCAATAATTCTAGCCCTAGACCTCCTCTGTAACTCAAAACTGGCAACCTGTAGAAATTTTTAACCGTCGCCTATGGAGTTTTAAGGGGAAAAGTTTGTCGCCATTCCACGAGCGGGGCGCAATTTTGAAGCGTGACATGTTTGGTATCAATTCACTCTGTGTAACATTATCTTTCACAATATAAAAAAAAAATGGACTAACTTTACTGATGTCTTATTTATTTTTTTATTCAAAAAGTGTATTTTTTTCCAAAAGTTACAGCGTCTACAAAATAGGGGATATGTTTAAGCATTTTTTAAATAATTTTTTTAAGCGAGACTGTGACTGACAGATTGGACACTTTTTTTTGGGACCAGTGACATTTATACAGCGATCAGAGCTAAAAATAGCCACCGATTACTGTATAAATGTCACTGGTAAGGAAGGGGTTAACACTAGGGGGCGATCAAGGGGTTAAATGTGTTCCCTGGGAGGTGGGAGGGGACTGACTGGAGGAGGAGAGAGATTGTTGTTCCTGATCACTAGGAACAGCAGATCTCTCTCTCCTCCCCTGTCAGAATGGGGATCTGTCTGTTTACATTGACTCCCCATTCTGGCTCTCTGAGGAGCGCTCGCAGGTGGCCACTCGCATTGGCTCCGGCGTCACAGGCCCGCACGCCTCCAGCGGTGCACGTGCCCCCCCCCCCCCCCCATAGCTCTTAAAGCGCCCGATGTAAACCTACAGTGAGTTGCACAGCCATGCCAACCTGCCGCAGTATAATGACGGCGGAAGGTCAGCAAGCCGTTAAAATTGTATTACAAGTGTTTTTGGGAAGCGTATTACAAGCGTTTCACAGCTTCAGGCGTTTTGGTTTGGCCAATAGAAAGCACTATGGGGGAGTGGGAGAGGGGTAGAGAGGCGATCAGAGGTAAAGAGCTGCTGTTTGAGCAGAAAATGAGCGACAAAACACTTGTAAAAATGCTGAAAGTCGCACATTTTCGGGTGTTCCCATTGAAGTCTATGTGAACAGGGGCCATTGAAATGAATGGGATTTGGTTGTTGAGAATTTGAGAAAATCGCTGAGGTGTGAACGAAAGGCGATCGCGATCCAAATATTTTTAGATTGCAGCAGAGATGTGAATATTATCAGAGCGCCTTTGTATCAATAAGTATCTCTAGGAGAGGAACGTATATTCAGGGGGGGGAGGGAAATCACAGATTTAGCCCCTAAGTGATGCTTCAGGATACGCCATGGAAACTGCCGCTGTTCTCCGCCGCGGTGGGGGTGGGGTGGGGGGTAACTGAGAACACCTCCAGCGAGCAGACCTAAATCTTCGGCTTTCATTACCGCCGGCGTGACACTAAGTCGCACTTTGATCTCCACTTTCAAAGGAAGAGATTACTTTAAACAGTCTGCCCACGCCATTCTTGCGAAGGCGAGGCGGACGTATCGGCCAATATCCAATCATTTAATGATTCTGTATAATCCGGCGGCGGCGGTGGACAGGCTTCATTAGCAATCCTTCGTATTACAGGCGCGGCCTTTATGAACGGGGTTAGGAGGCAGCGCGGCACAACAGGCCCTGTCTCTCATTTCATATTAAAACCCTGCAGTGACGTACGGGGGGGGGGGGGGAGGGGAGCGTATGCCGGTTTTATCTGCAGAGCTGGGAAATAAAATAATATATTCGCAAAAAAAAAAAAAAACGCTCGCTCACATTCGCCGGGTAAGAAGCTTAGAGCTGGGAAACCAGAAGCTGATTACACCCGGAGCGTCCTGCCATTTCTAATGAACACTTAAAGGGACAGTCCATCCGTTTCCAGATATTCGGGAGAGGAAGGGACACTCAACAGGCTGAGATCAAACATCAAAATCGCTCAACGATCGCCCCATCAATTCATGGACCCCAAAACTCCTTCCTGCCCATAGGATCCCACTTCTCTTGCTGCGGGAAGAAAAGTCTCAGTCTTCTTTTGCTGCAATCTTGTCATTTGAAATTTTGCAGAGTAGGGAAGGGTTAGAACCCCCGGACAGGAGCAGTGTTCTGTTGGGGAGATTTTTCTCCACTTCCTGTCCAAAAATCAGGAAGAGGAAATTTCTCAGTCATGAGGACATCCTAAGAGATCGGCTTTACCCAACGCAATACATTATATATATATATATATGTTGCGGTTTGAAAGTGGTTTACCGGGGCTTATGGATAATGTTCTCAGCCATAACCCAAGCATTTTTTTTAAATTTCACCGGTGGCTTTCTTATGAGCCGCTGGAAAGCCTTCAGAAGTGGCAGGAGGGAAAAGGGGGAAGAGACGTGGGACCCCTCGCCAGTATTTCTTGGGCTTACCTTTTTACCGGCACACCCAAGAAACGATCCGACGATGTGGCCAGCTGGTAACAGAGGCGATAGAAGACTAGATGGTCTTTGACCACCTCTATGGCCTAGGAGGACTGGAGCGACGTCATGACATCACTTCCGGTTCAGGGTGGACTTAAATCATTTATATATATATATATATATATATATATATATATATATATATATATATATTTTTTTTTTTTTTTTTTTTTTAAAGCAAAAGATCCAAAAAAAAAACCAAACTTTTTGGATCTTTTGCTTTTAACCACTTCAGGACCGCCCGCCGCCGTTAGACGTCGGTACTTTGACGTTGAATAGTTGTCATAAGCCCGGTATTTTTTTTTAATAACGGCGGGAGGTCCGCTTTCAGATAAAAGTGGTCTCTGCGGCGGATTCGCTGCGAGATAACTTTTATCGGCGGCAGGAGGGGTGCCGGCCCCCCCCTCCCGGTCATCTCCGCCGCTTACCCTTCAGAGGCATGAAGTCGAGTGAGGAAAAGACGACCCCCCCACTCGGCTCCATAACATTGGATGATGGAAGCGACGACAGACATCACTTCCCCCAATGGTCTTAAAGGGGAATTTTTTTTTTTTTTCATTTAAAGTGTAAATGTGAGCTCTGAGGTCTTTTTGACCCCCCAGATCTCACATTAAAGAGGACCTGTCATGCTTTTTTTTTTCTATTACAAGGGATTGTTTACATTCCTTGTAATAGGAATAAAAGTGATCCAAAAAATTTCAGTGTAAAAATAAAAACTAAATAATAATAATAATTTAAAGTGCCCCATCCCGCCCAGAAGCGAACGCATACGTAAACAGTGTTCCAACCACACATGTGAGGTTTCGCCGCGATCGTTAGAGCGAGAGCAATAATTCTAGCAACAGAACTCCTCTGTAACTCAAAACCGGTAACCTGTAGAACATTTTTAAACATCGCCTACTGTTGTCTTGTTTTTTAATTTAAAAAAGGTGTATTTTTTTCCCCCAAAATTGTGTTTATTAGACCGCTGCACAAATACGGTGTTACATAAAGTTTTGCAACGAACGCCGTTTTATTCTCTAGGGTGTCTGAAAAAAAATATATGTATAAAGTTTGGGGGTTCCAACTAATTGTTACCAGGTGTAAAAAATAGGCCCGGTCCTTAAGTGGTTAAAAGGTAAATAAGAGATTTGGGGTCTTTTTGACCCCCAGATCTTTTCAAAAAGAGGACCTGTCATCCTTATTTCTATTATTGGGGATGTTTACATTCCTTGTAGGAGGAATAAAAAAAAAAAAAAAAAGGGACAGTGTGAAAAATAAATAAATAATAATAATTAAAAAAAGTAAGTAAAGCGCCCCCCCCCCCCCCCCAATCCCTCCATGCTCGTGCGCAGAAGGGAACGCATACTTGGGTTGCGCACGCATATCTAAACAGTGTTCGTACCACACATGTGCGTCTTTTTGACCCCAGATCTCTCCATAAAGAGGACCTGTCATCCTCATTTCTATTACAAGGAATCATTACATTCCTTGCAACAGAAATAAAAGCGATTTAAAAAAAAATAAGACACTGTAAAAATAAAAAAAAAAAAAATGAGAAAAACAAAATATGTAAAATCCCCCATTCCCTTTGCGCTTGCGCACAGAAGTGAATGCATACACAGGTCACACACACATGTGAGGTATCGTACCTTAGAGCGAGAGCAATAATTCTAGCGCTAGATCTCCTCTGTAAATCTAAACTAGTAACCTGTAAAAAAATGTAAAGTGTCGCCTATGGAGATGTTTAAGTATCATAGTTTGTCAGCATTTCACGAGCGTGCGCAATTCTAAAGCGTGATATGTTGGGTATCTATTCGGTAAAACATCATCTTTTATATTTTACGAAAAAATTGGGTTATGTATTATGTTTTTTTTGCATTAGAATACAATAAAGTGATTTTTTTCCCCCCAAAAAGTGCGTTTGAAAACCGCTATGCAAATACCGTGTCACATAAAAAAAAATTGCAAAACCCACCATTTTATTCTCGAGGGCCTCTGCTTTAAGGAAATATATACTGTTTCTGGGTTCTAACTAATTTATTCTAACAAAAAAATACTGACTTTGGTAAACAAAAATGTGTCAGAAATATGACTGGGAGGTCAAGTGGTTAAGTCCCAGTGACAAATGCAGATGGGGGTGAATCCCCCAGCAGGGTTATAGACAGCAATAAAAACCTGCCAGGGGGGTTTCACCCCCTTATTCTCTACAACCATAACTAAGTTTTACCTTTAAATGAGAATTCTACCATTGCTGTAAATGAACCCACATTGCAAACACATAAAGATATATACTGAACTGCACACACACCACCTCCATGCAGCATCATCCACTGTGGTGGAGCATACAGCTGAGTGTCGCAAGCTCATCATAGACAACCAAAGACTATGTCGCCAGATCGACTGCACACACCCGAATCAGGAAGATGGCATCTGGATCCAACAGGTTTTGAGGGGTGTCCCCTCTTTCTCAGAGCACTAACCATAACGCTTATGGCTTTAAGAAAGAGGGGACACCCCCCCTCAAAACGCGTGAGCCTGTTAGATCCAGAAGCCATCTTCCTGAGACAAGGAGCGTGTGTGCTGTCGCCAGATCGAGCAAACATTCCTTGTCTCAGGAAGATGGCTTTTATATCCAACAGGTTTCAAGGGTTTCCCCCCTCTTTCTTAGAGCCCTAATCTTAGTGCTCTGAGGAAGAGAGGAACCCCCTTGAAACCAGTAAGCCTGTTGGACCCAGACGCCATCTTCCTGAGACAAGGAGTATGTGCACTCGATCTGGCGCCATAATCTTTGATCGTCTGTGATGAGCTTGCGATACTCAGTTGTTGGCGAGTATACATCCATTTTGCTTATCATCAATAAAACGTTTACAAAGGTAATGCGCCCTGCGTAGGCAGCTGCGCCCTCTTCCTTGCTTTTCTACTGCTGCGTGATTGGGGCATCCCCAGCCCTAAGAGGACAGCAGAGAAAATTAGTATGCATAAAAATTTGTATTTCGGATCTTCACGAATGTACGAATTTCCCATTAGTACAAAACTAATCGCACATGTCTACTACTGACCAGCAAATAATTTTTAATATGCTCTGCTAATAATTTTAATGAACCCAATATGCATTGATGTTTTATGTAATAAAATTTCAATTTCATAATATTTACATAAACCATCAACACATGTAGGGTTCATTAAAATTATTAGGAGAGTATATTACAAATTATTTTGCTGGTCAATGGTATACGTATACATGAAGTGGTCAATACTAGATGTCGTATCCCTACATGTTTCACCAACAATGGCTTCTTCAGGGGAATTATACGGACCACCATATTACACCTGAAGAAGCCATTGTTGGCGAAACATGTAAGGATAAGACATCTAGTATTGACAACTTCATATATACGTATACCATTGACCAGCAAAATAATTTGTAATAGGCTCTGCTCAGAATTTCAATGAACCCTACATGTGTTGAAGTTTTATTTAATAAAATGTCCATTTTATAATATGAACGTATTTTTCTTTGTTTTGGGCACCATCATAACCCCCAATCACCCTGTTGTTGCCATTACCAATTTAATAGGGATGAGGTGCCGGACACTTTAGGGTCACTCAACTGTCTTTCCCAGCTACCCGTTTGTAGATTGTAATAGCAGAAATAATAACCTAGAAAACTGAAATCACTGTCACCAACAATAAATGAACTGTAAACAAAGGTCCAAGTTACCTCTTCTAGATTGTGGAGTGACGTGTTGGACACCGCACGGGGGGCAGGGGGCTGAAATGCTTCCGGTCCAGCTGGCGGCTGATGGTTGGGAACATGGATGAAGGGGTTCTGTGGTGGTCTATGCTGTAAGGGGGGAAGGCCGTAAGGAAAACCCTGTCCCATGAGGGGGTTCTGCTGTAGGTTGGCGTAGGCCCAGGAGCCGTCGTGCTGCAGGTATTTCATAGGCGGTGGGGGGGTCATGTGATCGGAAGGAAGGGTGTAGGGGCTGTTGTAGACGTTGGCCATGTGTTGGGGGAAGGCGGGGTTGTTGGTCATGTCCATGTCTCGGGTGTTGTCGGTGAAGGTGGGGAAATGACCGCTGTGGTTGGAGGAAGGGGAGGCGAGCGATGGTGGGCTCCGTGGCTGGACCTGTCTGTACTGTAACAGTCTAGACTGTGGAGGGGGCATCTCCGGGAGGTCTCTGCCATCGCCTTGGTCCTGCTGTGACAACTCCCGCAGAAACTCCTGAAACCTGAGGAAACAGCAACAGGTAATGGGGTGATTAGGACACTTCTCACACAGCACTAGATACACAGCTAATTACAAATATTCTTTCTTCTGTACCCAGTATGAGGGATGGAAAAAGCAGCTGTAATTGATGGGCAGCAGAAACCCGCAACCTTTTCTACCCAATAGTGCAGCGTACGGCAAACTTAAGTTCCTGGACTGGCAGTGATTTGCCGTATTCTTTAATCACCTGCTGACCGCCCTGTAGCACATACATAATTCTGCACTACCGCCTGCAGGGGGCGTGCTGGCTTCTGCTGTGAAGCCGATCTGTGGGTGCCGGGCACTGGATGTCCACTGGCACCCACCAGATCATCGGGAAAGAACACACAGAACAGGAATCTGCCAACAAGGCAGATCTCAGCTCTCAGTAAGGGATAGATTTTGTATTCCTGCAAAGCAGAAACTAGAATCCATTGTCTTCCCTTAGTAAAAGAAGCACACACAGTACACAAACACTGGCTAGGCACACATTTAACCCCTTTGATGTTAACCCCTTTCCCAGCCAGTGTCGTCAGTACAGTGACAGTGCAGATTTTTTAGCACTGATCACCGTATTAGTGTCCACTGGTTCCCACAAAGAGTCAAAGTGTGTCAGTTCGTATCAGATTGTCCGCCGCAATACCGCAGTCTCGCTGATCGCCGACATTACCAGTTTAAATTTATTCTTTTAATTCCATAAATATATCCCATAGTTTGTAGACGATATAACAATTGCGTAAACCGGGGGAAGGCAACGTGGGGCACTCCAGTTGTTGTGGAAATACATTTCCCATGAGGCATTGCAAAGCTGGCAGTTACAAAAACTCCCAGAGGTATGATGGGACTTGTAGTTCTGCAACAGCTGGAGGGCCCCAGGTTGCCTACGCCTGGCGTAAACCAATCCTTATACACTTATTGGGATTTTTGTTTACCAAAAACATGTATGGCATGCATTCTGCTATACATGTTTTTGGTAAACAAAAATCCTAATAAGTGGCCTAAATTTACAAAGAAATTTGTTTACTTTTTTTATTGGATATGTTTTATAGCAAAAAGTAAAAAATAGATTTTTTTTTCCCCAAATTGTCTTTTTTTGTTTATAGCGCTAAATATTAAAAAAACGCAGAGGTGATTAAATATCACCAAAAGAAAACTATTTGTGGGAAAAAAAATTATACAAATTTTATTTGGGTACAATGCCGCACGACAATTGCCAGTTAACCACTTCAATACCGGCTACTTTACCCCCTTCCTGCCCAGGACAAATTTCAGCTTTCAGCTCTGTCACACTTTGAATGACAATTACGCGGTCATACAACACTGTACCCAAACTACATTTTTATCATTTTCTTCCCACAAATAGAGATTTCTTTTGCTGGTATATCATCACCTCTGCGATTTTTATTTTTTTGCGCTATAAATAAAAAAAGAGCGACAATTTTGAAGAAAAAAAAAAACTGGCGTGCACTAATAAGCGGCACTGATGAGAAGCTACTGATAGGCATTACTGAGTGGTATCTGAACAGGATTTACTGATGGGGCACCGATTAGCACTTTTTTGGCCACTGATTGGCACTTTTTTGGGCACTGACAGGCGTTCTTTGTGAGGCACAGGCTGGCAGCTGATGGGCACCTCTGATGGGGGCTGCACTGATAATCAATGTGCCGATTATCAGCGCAGACCCCCCCCCCCCCTGACAGGGAGAGCCGCCAATCAGCTCTCCCTGTCAGCGTGAACCGGGGAAAGACGTTTTACCGGCACTTCCTGGTTCACGTGATGATCAGTTGTGATTGGTCACAGCTGATCACGTGGTAAGAAGCCTCTGTCAGAGGTCTCCATACCACGATCAGACTAACACAGCACCTCAGATCACCGCACTGCGCCGGCTTGTTATCCTGATCACGTCATATGACGTCCGATCAGATAAATAAACCACTTTGCCGCCGTCATATTGCTATATGGCGGGCGGCATGTGGTTAAAAAGTAACACAATGAAATTATAAATATTTTTTTTTTCTTTACATATGGTCACCAGTGCAGTACAGCCCTATCATATAACTGGTGTGGTGCTGATCAGGGACACTAGTGACAATACAAAAAAAATATATTCTTTTATTATGTATTTTTTTTTGTTCTTTTTTTTTATGATTTTTTTTTTTTTACGCACTTTGACCAGAGCAATATAATGCTCCCATAGTAACATTTTACTACTCTGGGGAAGTGATCAGTATTTTTTTTTTTTTTTTTTGTTACACATTATGTTTTGCATATAGCAAGAAAATGTCATTGTTACATGCAAGCATTTTACTGAATAAAAAAGATTGTTTGTTTTTTGTTCCGATTAGCCACAGCTAAGCCGTGATTGGCCCCGTCTGTACCATGTGCTCACTGTGACCAATCACAGCTAGCAACACAATTGTAATCAATGGATGGCTTGAAAGGAAGCCATCCATAGTTAACAATTGTCATGTGACCTGCCGTGATTAGTTAACAACGGTCACATGGTACCGGCAGTGGAACGGTATGGCGAGCAGACATCAGCTGTGTCCAGTGAACGCAACTGGTGACATATTGTGACGCTGTTCGACCCGATCCATGAGGCCAGCCACCGGCTTCATTCGCCCATAGGCCAGGCGGGAACCGGTTAAATCATTGCGGTGAAAAATATTCTTCTCATTTTACAGTTTGGCAAATTCAAATCTCACATGATGCAAAAATATAATCCGTGAAACAAAAGTTCTAAATTTTTTATCTAAAATAATCAAGGTCTTTAGAATGGGTATGTTTACCCCTAAAACTGTATATCTATTATAAAAGTGTGGCCCTCTGTAAATGGAATGGGGCCCCTTGCTGGGTTATCCTAGGATAATTCGGGGTAGTCATGACCTTTTTTTTATTTTTTGTACCTGGAGTAGGTGATCTCTGCCTCTTCCTCTCCCCCGCCGGGTATCTTCCAGTTGGGTCGGACCAGCTGCTGATGGGCGAGGCCCATGGCCTGCATGTGGTGGTGGTGGTGGTGAGGGAATGGCAGGTTGGCTTGGCTCAGAAAGGCGTTGTGTTCATTCCACTGCTGTATCCGAGACTGTTGCTGCCTCAGGGTCTCCAGGGCCACATTGCTGTGTATACGATCTGGAAAAAGCACAGGGGGAGGAAATTAGAACCACGCCTTGTTTGTACGATGGAATGGCAGAATGATAAAGAGAACCTATAGCAGTGATGGTGAACCTTGGCAACCCAGAAGTTTTGGAACTACATTTCCCATGATGCTCAACTACACTGCAGAGTGCATGAGCATTATGGGAAATGTAGTTCCAAAACATCTGGGGTGCCAAGGTTCACCATCACTGACCTATACAGCCTATACATGTGTAATCATTTCCTTGTTGGCTCTGGTAAAACATCACACCACAAAATCAGAAAAAAAAAAATGGTGCTCACCTAATGCTTCGCCAGCTGCCATAGGTTGAGGCGATTCCTCCATGTAGCTGTTGATGTGGGAGGACATCATGGGGTTGTTTTGGGTCATGGAACGAAGAGGGTTATTGACGTCCTGCAGCATGTTAGGAGGCGGCTGTTCAGGGACCATACCGTCCATAGTGGGCGATGGTGGCCGGTGCGGCATGGCGGTGTTGAAGAAGGACTGGCCTGGTTGGAAGGCTGGAGAGAGCTGAGGGGTCTGCTGTGGAGGCTGCTGGATTAAATGGTTGTGTTGGGGGAGGACAGGGGCCTGCGGGGAAGGAGGGGGAGGGATTTGGTTCTGTAGCTCCGATAGGTGGTTCTGCTGCTGCGGGAGGAGATTCTGCTGCTGCTGCTGTAGAGGGAACTGCTGCCTTGGCATCGCAGGCATATGCTGGAAGGGGCGATTGGGCATGGGGTACTGCGGGTGAGGAGGCGTCAGGTGAATGTTGACTGGCCTCTGGTTGGGGTTATCTTTACGATGAAATTTAGGATTGGGGAAACCAAGATTGGCTCGAGACTCGGGGCTCCTGGATTGTGCGTTTGGGTCCAAGTCACCCTAAAAGAGAAATAAAACAAAATGAAATGCTGCCCGGACAGAATCCACTCTGAAGTGCAACAACAATGAGATCCCCATCATTTAAAAACCTCTTATTCGCCCATCAGAGTTAGGCCCCCAAGACGTCACAAATTGATGACGAAACGCGTAGGGAAGGACTACCAGGTGACGTCATATCTCTGACTTGGAGTGAACAGCGGCCATCAGCCTCTCCTTTTTTATAAAACATGTCTGTTAGTACTGTAAGTATTTCTTTTTAAGATTTAAGGCAGTGCTGTTCCACAGTTTTGTTGGAAGTTTCATAGTTAATTCCAAGGGGTTCCAATTTTTTCCTGCCACTGTATGTGTTTTTTTATATTGGGTGTTTACTATACAAAATAAAAAAACGCTCATTATTCTCACCCGACCAAATTATATGCCTGGGTGACCCATCCCTAGTGCAAGTACAAAAACATGGAATGGGACTTTGTATAGACACCCAGAGCCATAAAAAAAAAAAAATTGTAAAAAAATATATTTCTTTATTCAATACAGGATTAAAGCAATGAACTCCAATATAAAAAAAATTAAATCAATACATCAAAGATACATCTCATATCTGGATTCCATCATACAGGGTTGTCTTCAATGATAATTGGTCAATGGGACTGAACCTCAACACGTTTCAACTCTTCATCAGGAGGTAAACAATAAACACCAATGATACATGAAAAGAACGAGTGCGTGTCCACAAAAGCTGCAGGTGGATTTTGGTATAATGCAAGAGATACTAAACCCAGCCACAACACACAGGGAAGATATTAAAGCGGAGTTCCACCCACAAGCGGAATCTCCGCTTATCTGCCCCCCCCCCCTCCCCACCCACTTCCAGATTTGGCGAGGTCCCCCGGAAGTTCAGCCGACCTCCTCCTTCCACCACCGCCGGGCCATACACAAAGCGTAGGGCACTTTGTGCATGCGCAGTATGGAACCGGCCTGTGAAGCCGCAAGGCTTCACTGCCGGTGTCCCTTATAGGCTATGGCGGTGGCTGGGGTGCCGACATAGCTGGATTCCAGGTCAGGCAAGTGTCCTAATATTAAAAGTCAGCAGCTGCAGTATTTGCTGGACCTCCTTCTTAACACCTGGTATATGTGGAAAGATCTGGAAAAGCCCAGCAAAAAGCATCCAAGCGCAACAAAGTGGTCACAGCATCTCTTGCATTTTATCAAAATCCACCTGGAGCTTCTGTGGACACGCACTCCTTTTCATGCATCATTGGTTATTTATTTATTGTTTACCTCCTGATGAAGATCTTTTAGGAGCTGAAACGTGTTGAGGTTCAATACCATTGACCAATTATCAACTTTGTAACTTTGATGTATTGATTGTATTTTTTTATATTGAAGTTGATGGTTTTAATCTGTAATGAATAAAGAAATATATATTTTTTTACGGCTCTGGGTGCCTATAACTCTCCTACAGACAATGCACATGACTGAACTAGTAAACGACACCAATCAGCTTCTCCCTGTATGGATCAGAAAATGGAGAAGCTGATTGGATGTGACTGACAGCACAAGCTTCCATGTGCCAACAGTTACCCCGTATTATAAAAGCTGGCACAGATGAGAACGTTGCATTGTGGGATATCTGTGTTTGACCCCATGGTAGGGTAATGTTCTATACAACCTCACAGACCAGAATCTATTACTCCTGTACATTTACTACCCATGAACGTCTAGCGGCACTGATCATGAGCACTACCCATTTGGCGTCAACATCTGTCAAAAATGCCCGTGAGCATGTCGACGTGTACGTGTGTGTTCACATGCACATAGGTAATAGCCAAATTTTTATGTCTATGAGAGGAAGCAAGAAATAGCCCGTGAAGAGGCACAGAAATCCATCCAGAGTGGCCATGTTGTCTTCTGGCATGCCCTTCCTGACATCCACTTTTTAACTTCTACAGGAAAGCCTATAATAGGCACATGGGATTCAGCCAATGACATCACAGGCACATGTGCTCTGAATGGATGGCATACCTGTATAGTACCTTCAAAGTTCCGTGCTGGGGATCCTGAGCGCATGCGTGGGAGTGACGTCATCGCGGGCCCGACCATACATACAGCCGGAGCCCGTGAACCCGGAGGGAAGACAGGGTGAAAATAAAAGCAGCGGGGAGCTGTGGCAGCACTGCGCCAGAGGGCACCGTGTGCAGGTAAGTCTCCCATACTAGCACATAATGCTGAAGGAGCCCAATTTGTATTTTACTACGGCTTGAACAGTAAACAGAGAAATGTTCTATTACCCCTTTACATTCCAAAGGCTTCTTCTCCGGAGTTCGCAGCTTATTCATTTCAGATGACGGGCTGTTCTCATTTTTACCTGAAGAAACACGGAGAAGGTAAGTAGAAGAAAATCTCAGCATCTTATACAGCAATTCAATCTACAAAGTGGTCTTCCACTGACCCTCTGAACAGTCAGAAGGTGGTGAACTGCCCCCTACCCTGCCACACACTACAGAGGAGACCCCTTTATGTCTTACGGGTACAACTGTGCAAATTCCTCCAACATCAGAGCCGTGTCCCCCAAAATTATAGAGAAGCTCCACTTTTGCTGAAAAAAGACACTCCCCCCGGGGTTATTAGGAAGAGTGCCCCATTGTTGGTGTCAGGGTAAGGAATAGTGCCTCAGAATGGGCATTCGTGGGAAAAATGGTGCCTGTGTCAGTGGGAGCCCCTTTGTTAATATAAGTGGGAGAAAATAGGATTTTTTAAAACAGCTTACCTGTAAAATCCTTTTCTTTCGAAGGACATCACGGGACACAGAGCCACAGTAATTACTGATGGGTTATATAGGTATCACTGGTGATTGGACACTGGCACACCCTATCAGGAAGTTCAACCCCCTATATAATCCCTCCCCCTTGCAGGGATACCTCAGTTTTGTAGCCAAGCAATATAGTGCATTAGAAGAGGGGCGGGACCTCTGTGTCCCGTGATGTCCTTCGAAAGAAAAGGATTTTACAGGTAAGCTGTTTTAAAAAATCCTATTTTCTTTCTCGAACATCACGGGACACAGAGCCTCAGTAATTACTGATGGGATGTCCCAGAGCAATGCTACCTGAGGGGGGGGAACCACGACCAAGTAGGGTGCAATCAGACCTGAGGACCCTGTACTGCTGCCTGCAGCACACTACGCCCAAAGGCGATATCCTCATGCCTTCTCACATCCACCTGATAGAATCTGGTGAATGTATGGACTGAAGACCAGGTTGCGGCCTTGCAGATTTGAGCCATAGAGGCCCGGTGATGCACTGCCCAAGAAGCACCAATAGCCCTTGTGGAATGTGCCCTGATCTGAAACGGAGGAATCTTCTGTTTCAGACCGTAAGCTTGAATGATCAATTGTCGAATCCATTTAGAAATGGTAGCTTTTGACGCTGCCTGTCCTCTATTGGGACCCTCTGGCAGCACAAACAAAACATCCGTCTTGCGGATCTGAGTAGTTGTCCCTAGATAGGCCTTAACTGCTCTTACTACATCCAACGAATGTAGAGATCTCTCTTCCGGAGAACAGGGATCTGGAAAAAAGGAAGGTAGAACAATGTCTTGGTTTAAATGAAAATCAGAAACCACCTTCGGTAAAAAACTAGGATGAGGGCGTAGTACCACTCTATCCTTGTGTATAATCAAATAAGGCTCCTTACAGGAAAGAGCTGCTAATTCTGATACTCTTCTAGCAGAAGAGATGGCCACCAGAAAAATTAATTTCCTTGTCAACAAGACCAAAGGAATCTGACTTATTGGTTCAAAAGGCTGTTTCTGTAACACAGCCAGGACCAAATTCAAGTCCCAGGGGTTTAGGGGCGCTTTAACCGGAGGATTAAGACGCATCACCCCCTGCATAAAGTTTCGGACCAAAGAATGCGAAGCAAGTGGCCGCTGAAATAATACTGATAAAGCAGAGACCTGGCCCTTGATGGTACTCAAGGCCAGCTTCATCTCTAATCCCATCTGTAGAAAATCAAGGATTCTACCTATGACATATTTCCTGGGATGCCAACCTCTGGATTCACACCAGGTTATATAAGCCTTCCAGACTCTATGATAAATCATCCTGGAAGCTGGCTTCCTTGCATTAATCAAGGTAGATATGACAGGACCTGAGAGCCCACAACTCTTCAGAACGTGGGTCTCAATAGCCAAACCGTCAAATTTAGCGTTTGTAAGGCAGGATGGAACACTGGACCTTGAGATAACAGGTCTGGGCGTACCGGTAGGGTCCACGGGGAACCCACCGTCATCCTTACTATTTCTGCATACCAAGTCCTTCTGGGCCAAGCGGGGGCCACCAGAAGTACCGACTTCCTTTCCTGCCTGATCCTGCGAAGGAGTCGTGGTAGTAGCAGAATAGGCGGGAATGCGTAAATCAGTGAGAACCGATGCCACGGAATCACCAACGCATCCGTCCCGCATGCAAGAGGATCTTTTGTCCTTGCCACAAATCTGTCTATCTTTTTGTTGAATCGGGATGCAAAGAGATCTACATCTGGAACCCCCCATCTTTGGCATATGGCCCAAAAGACGTCGGGATGCAGAGACCATTCCCCTGGAAGTAACTGCTGGCGACTTAGATAGTCCGCCTGCCAATTTTCTATTCCCGGGATGAAAACTGCCGATATGCATGGCACATGCTTCTCTGCCCAGACTAAGATCTGGTTCACCTCTTTTTGAGCAGCTCGGCTCCGGGTGCCTCCCTGATGATTGACATAAGCCACTGCTGTGGCATTGTCGGACTGGATCCTGACCGGACAACCCTGTAGCCTGATAGTCCAGGCTTTTAGAGCTAGATGTATCGCCCGGATCTCCAGAATGTTGATGGGTAAGGTCCTCTCTGTCTTGGACCATACCCCTTGGACCGCAGCCTGTTCCAGAACTGCTCCCCAACCTGACAGACTGGCATCTGTTGTTACCACCGTCCAGGTAACCGGTAGAAAGGATTTCCCCTTCTGCAGGTTTTCGGGTATGAGCCACCAATTAAGGCCCTGACGCACCGCATGCGACAGGTGCATCGGAAAGTCTAATGCCTGAACCTTCTTATTCCAGGCCGACAGAATACTGTGTTGCAGCATTCTTGAGTGAAACTGAGCATAGGGAACTGCTTCGAATGAAGACACCATCTTCCCTATTAGCCTCATACAAAGGCGGACTGAGGGACCCTTCTTGGTCCTTACTGTCAGAATCAGCTCTCTCAAAGCAGTGATCTTTGCCTGAGGTAGAAATATTTTCTCCTGGCTTGTATCTATAATCAGACCTAAATACTCCAGTCTTCTTACTGGTTTTAGGAAAGACTTTTCTAAGTTGAGGATCCAACCCAGGTGTTCTAGATACCTGACCGTGGTCCTCAAGTTTCCATTCAAAGAGGCTACCGACCGGTCTATCAAGAGCAGGTCGTCTAGGTATGCTATGACAGCTATACCCTGAGCCCTTAATCTGGCCAGAGGAGGAGCCAAGATCTTTGTGAACACTCGAGGTGCAGTGGCTATCCCGAAAGACAGAGCCACAAACTGGAAATAGCGCCCTCCTACCTCGAAGCGCAGAAACTTCTGATGAGCAGGAAAAATGGGCACATGCAGATATGCATCTCTGATGTCTATTGATGCCAGAAATTCTCCTCCCTGCAGGGTGGGAACTACTGTTCGAATTGATTCCCTGCGGAAGGATTGAATCCTTAGGAATCGGTTCAGATCCCTTAAGTCCAAAATGGGCCTGACATCCCCATTTGGCTTTTGGACCGTAAAAAGGTTGGAATAGAAGCCCAATCCCTGGTCCTTTGCGGGAACTATCATAATGACCTCCTGCGACAAAAATCGCTCTAACGATTCTTCTCTGGGTCTCTGGGAACATTTGATCTGAGGAACCGAGGAGAAGGGAATTCCTGAAACTCCAGCTTGTACCCTAAGGTTACCGTGGAGATTACCCATCTGTCCTGGAAGTCCTCGTGCCAGAGCTCTGAGAACTGTCGCAGTCTTCCCCCCACTCGAGTGAGCGGGGGCGCCCCCTCATGCAGAGGTCTTAGTGTTTTGCCTAGTAGGCTTCTTTCCCCAGGACTTCTTTTGTCCCTGGGGTTGACTCTTGTCTCTGGACCCCAATGGAGGCGGCCGTCGAGACTGCCTGGAGGCTGAAGCCCCCGGTGCTGGGGAAAGAGTCCGTTTGAAAGAGGGACGCTTACTCTTCTTCTTGACAGGTAAGAGAGTGCTTTTCCCACAAGAGATTCTCTTGATATAGTTATCCAAGTCCTTTCCAAACAACCTTGCACCACGCAATGGAAACCCAGCCAGTAGCTTCTTACATGGTGCTTCGGCTGACCAATTTTTCAACCATAGGATTCTACGTATATGCACCAACCCCAGTGAAAGACGGGAGGTTTGCACGATAGAATCTCTAATGGCGTCAACCACAAAGCATAAGGCCGCTGGAAGGTTAGCAAACCCCTGGGCCTGCTGTTCAGGTAATACTTTGATGACCTGCTTAACATGGTCTCTTAAGTATTGACAGACTCCAATCGCTGCTATTGCAGGTTGGGCCACTGATCCTGCTAAGGAGAAAACATCCTTCAATAGGGATTCCATCCTTTTATCTACAGGATCCCTGAGCATCTGAGCATTGTCTACAGGACAAGTCAGGCTATTATTTACGGAGGAAATGGCGGCATCAATAGCCGGTATTCCCCACATTTTAATAAACTTTTCTTCCATCGGATAAAGTGTTGAAAACTTTCTCGGCGGAAAAAAACGTTTGTCTGGGTGATCCCACTCAGAATAAATAAGCTTTTCAAGTAAAGTATGAACAGGAAAAGCATGTGCTGCTTGGAAAGGTTTCAGTGACCCCAAAGCAGAAGAGGATTCTTTAGTAGTTTCAGGTATCGGCAACTTAAATGTGGAGCGGACCAATCCAGTGAGGATCTGCACTAAGACTTTCTCCTCTTGGGAAGTCGCAGAGGGTCCCTCTCCACCTGATTCCCCCGAAGAGGAATCATCCATCCCATCCCGATCCTCTGAAAGGGATTCATCTCCTTTATCCCAGAGCTCCTCTGTCTGAGGGTCTTGGGGAACAGAGGAAGGCCTAGTGCGTTTTCTTCCACTGAGTGAAGACGTAATCACGGCCATTAATCTTTCCTCTAGACCATTAATGGTTGAGGAAAAAACCTCTTGTGTAATATATACAGGGGCTGAAGTGCCAGAAGCAGGTGTAGCCCCTGACCCCGATGGCTCTCCCTGGCTAGCCGTCCCTGGCCCATCTTTAGGGGGGGAGGATGCTGCCGACAGGGGGCCCTCAGAACCTGAACGAGATCCCCTAGTGTCTCTGGTTCCTGGGGTGCTTGAACCTCTTCTACCCATAGTGCAAAGCAACAAGGTGTGAGGTATACAAATGAACACTGCCCGCTGAGCGATGTAGTCTGGCTAAAAGCATTGCTACCCAATGCTCAGTCTGGTGTTACTTCAGTAAATGCTGCCTAGGAGAATGCCTGTGTCCCACCTTACATGCGACCGTCAGCTCTGTGTCTCTCAGAAGGCTGAGTGCACCTGTACAGAGTGCCTCTAATAGCCTGCAGCTGGCCTGAGTGGGAGTCTAAACACTCTGTGCTGACATCCCGCCCCCTCCTCTACCGCCCCCCCCCCCCTCGAGTTTTGAAAAAAAACGAGCGCTTCCCGCACTGCCGACTCTCCTGTCATGCTTCTGGAGAAAAGGCTGGGGATGGGGGGGGGAGAAGGAGGGAGACTGGTAACAAGATTTGCCTGAACGGCTATCTTCAGAGATGGTGGCCATTAGGCCGCAGAGTCCGGGTGGTATAACCACTTTCTAGACCCCTGTGGCCCCTCTCTAGCCTGGGGGGAACATTCAAACATGAGAAATCCCCCCTTTCCACCTTACCTGCTTGCAGCCTGCTTTGAGATGCTGGGAATAATCAGCACTGAACACCTGAGACAGTCAGTCAGCATGTGTAGGTTTGTGCTCTTGGCAGCCCCCGGTGGTCACAATAGGCATAGCATGCATTTACCTTAAAGGAGAAAAGCCACTAGAACTCAAAAATTCTGTGGAATCTCCTCTTACCTTATCCAGCCGCAGGGTGCTGTTTACACAGACCCAATCTTCACCTCTCACGGTGGGCTCCGTTTGAAAAAAACCGTCAGAGACTGGGGCCCCCATCAGTAGGGGGATCCAACAGTTCTGGGACCGTAAAGCACCTCGCCAGAAATTAGGAAGTTTAAAGCCATTTTCCGATCTGCGGGGTCCAGCTCTCTAAAAAGAGAAGCATTACGGGTAAAACCTCGTTTCTTCGGACACGAGGCCCGGGTACCATTCAATTCGGCCATGAAAAGACACTTTGAATGGATCCGGTTCGCCTGGCTTGCCCCAGTATAGGATCTTAGGATATTCCCTTTGGAGCTCAGCACAGGACATCTTTACACGTCCATCACCTAAGACATTGGCGTAAAAAACTGAGGTATCCCTGCAAGGGGGAGGGATTATATAGGGGGTTGAACTTCCTGATAGGGTGTGCCAGTGTCCAATCACCAGTGATACCTATATAACCCATCAGTAATTACTGTGGCTCTGTGTCCCGTGATGTTCGAGAAAGAAATAGTGCCCCCTTGTTGGTGTCAGTGGGAAAAATACCGTATATACTCGAGTATAAGCCGAGTTTTTCAGCACTTTTTTTGGGCTAATGCCCCCCTCGGCTTATACTCCAGTCAAGCACTTTTCTGCAGCAGAGAATGACATTTTCTGAACCGAATTTGGGGCCTCGTATCTCGGGGCCACTTAGTGATAAGAACCCCAAATTTGGTGTGCAAACCCAATGGAACTAGCACTACAACATATCCAAAGCTGGGGTTCCTAGCACTAAGTGGCCCTGAGATATGGGGCCCCAAAGTTGGTTTAGAAAATGTCATTCTCTGCTGCAGAAAAGTGCTTGACATTTTCCGAACCGACTTTGGGGCCCCGTATCTCAGGGCCACTTAGTGCTAGGAACCCCAGCTTTGGATATGTTGTAGTGATAGTTCCACTGGGTTTGCAAGAGATACGGGGCCCCAAAGTCGGTCAACTGTGTCCATCTGCAGCAATGACATTTCAGGGCCCTTTGGTTCCAGAGACCCCAAATTTTGGCTGCAGTTAGGGGGCATCTAGGAACCCTTAACTACCGAGTTTGAAGTTCGGTGCACCTATGGCTGCAAATGGGCACAGTGAGGCTGCAAATGGGCGCAGTGAGGCTGCAAATGGGCGCAGTGAGGCTGCAAATGGGCACTGTTGACCCTCTTCTCCACTTACAGTAGCTGCGCATTTCTCACCCTCGGCTTATACTCGAGTCAACACGTTTTCCCAGTTTTTTGTGGTAAAATTAGGTGCCTCGGCTTATATTCGGGTCGGCTTATACTCGAGTATACACGGTAGTGCCCTGTTGGTGTCAGTGGGAATAATAGTGCCCCATTGTTGGTGTCAGTGGGAGGAATAGTGCCCCTTTGTTAGTGTCTGTGGGGGAACAGTTTCAGGTATCGGTGTCATGAAAAGTGGCTCAAGGGCTGGATAGTGGCAAGCAAAGGGCTGCATCTGGCCCCTGGGCCACAGTTTAGAGACCACGTCTAAAGAAGTAGACAGTAGGGAACGATGGGGATCTTTGCTCTCGGGGTAATAGAAGGGATTGTACTACAATACATACCATTGCGGTTGAGCTCGTGCTGATCTTTGTCCGTGTGCGGCATCTGCTGTCCGACATTGACGGGCGAGTGATGGCCGAGGCCGAAAGGAATGGGGGAACCCCGGCCATGGCCTTGAAGCAGGTTCATGTTGTAGGCCATAGCTGGGTGGGTCATAAGCCGGGGGTCCACAGAGAAGCGGCCCTGGTAGTTGGGCGGCCATGGGACCTGGAATTGGAACATTGTTGGTTACAAGAGGAGAAAAACAGACCAGATGGATTAGCAGATTTAGATACACTAACAAATTGAAGCCGAACTCCAACATTTTATAATCAGTTAGTTTTTTTTTTTTCCTTTTGGGATAAAAGGTTTTACATCAATAAAAGCTGATCATTGTAAGCACCCCTTTCAGTGGTAAATGGTTGGTCTCATCCCTTCAATGATAACAAGCTGCAAAGCCTGTTCTGTTGAAAAACGTCAGACCTACTGGCTGGATCACCAAAAAAAAAAATCTAAAAAAGAAAACGAATGCAGCCATCACATCTAAGAATTGGTAAGCTGCAATATTATAAATGTTTGTCTTTAGGTTTAATACACCTTCCAGGCTCGATTCACACATGTCCAGTGCGAATTTACAAACCAGCTGCAATTTAGATGTGGTTCAGAAGGAAATTTTTGGAGCCGGTGGCCACCAGCGTCTTTAGCAATATATGGTTAAGGAGCGCCCCCCCCCCCCCCCCCCCAATCCATACTAGGTCCTTTCAGGTCTGGTATGGGATTTTAAGAGGAACTCAACGCTAAAATTTACAAAGAAAAAAAGGCGGAACCTCATGCCAAAAATCGACTGATGCATGCTGGGTCGGAGAAGTCACAAGGGGGCGGTGCCGCTGGGTGACCCCGCCCCTTAGCTATTTAAGAACGGTCAGATGTGGCGGGCAGACAGCGGGAGCCTTGGGCATGAGCTGAGCTTTTTTTTTTCCTTCCTTCAGGTCGGCGGGCGTTGTGATTGAGGATGGATCTACACCGAGGGACAATTTTATTTAACCGTTTCAGCCCTGGAAGATTTTACCCCCTTCCTGACCAGAGCACTTATTACAATTCGGCACTGCGTCGCTTTAACTGTCAACTGCACGGTCGTTTGACGTTGTACCCCGAACAAAGTTTGCGTCCTTTTTTCACACAAATAGAGCTTTCTTTTGGTGGTATTTGATCACCTCTGCTGTTTTTATTTTTTGCGCTATAAACAATTTTGAAAAAAGAAACCCCAATATTTTTTACTTTTTGCTATAATAAATATCCCCAAAAGTTTGCACAGAGAAGGTTTTTTTTTTACCTTCATGCATAGAATGTCTCCCTGGTGCAGGTAGATTTGGTGAATTAAATGTAAAACTTTTGGGCTTGAATAAAGGCAATTAGAGCCTTCAAGTGATTGAAAAAGATTTTTTTTTCTAAAAACAAACATGTCATACTTACCTGATCTGTAATGGAATTGCACAGAGTGGCCCCGATCCTCCTCTTCTGGGGTCCCCCCGCTGGCACTCCTGGCTTCTATCTGTCCAGTGCCCCCCACGGGAAGCCGCTGCCTTCCATGGGGGGGCACTCGTACGTGCTTCTGAGCCCCCTTTGCTGTGTCCATCGACTAAAAGCAAGGACACTGCCTTTGATTGACAGCACTGGGAACCAATGGCTCCCGGTGCCTCAGGAAAGCCAATGAGACATGAAAGTGATTGGAGAGAAAAGCTACAAACGTGCACAGTGCTGGATCCAATGAGGGATCAGGTAAGTATAAAAGGGGGTGAGGGGCCAAATTTGATGCTAGGAATGCATTAAGGTTTTAGAACCACTTTCAAATCCAGAAAGGAACAAATGCCCTCTTTGGGGTTTGGGAAGAGTGAACTGCGCTACAGGAACTGGGACAATCGCACCTTGATCCAAAAGATCCAAGAGGCCTTGATGGAGATCTGCTTGTCTATGTGGTGACACAAAGGGCTGGGGGTGAGAAACTGAGAGGGCGGGGAGGGAAACTAAAGCCCTGGAAAATCGCGTCCTAAAGCAAGCTGTCCAAACATCCGCGAAGGTCAATAGAAGCCAACCCCTTGGAAGGTTCAAGGATATTAACGAGGAGGTGGTTGAGGGAGTGGAGAATGAAAAGAGAGGAGAAGACTTCGCAGCCTATTCCTTGGGTTACTTTTGTTGAGAAAAATGGGGGTTCTTGCCTCCCGTAGCAACCAAAATATTATCATAAGGTGTTCCGAAAAGACATTTCCCTTCGTAGGCAAAGGGAATTTATTATCTACAGACCAATCCTACTTATGAACTATCCCTCTTTGTAAGAATCAAATACGCCATCTGAAATCAATATTCTAATCTCTGATACGAGCTGATTGGACAAGACTGTGCAAGGAACCAATCAGAGGAGCAGGTACTTACAGGTAAAGGAACGGACATCACCATATTCCCTCCGTAGACAGCCGGGACGTAGAGGATGCTGGTCCCGGTGTGAGGATCTATTCTCTGCACGGGGCTTGGAGATTTCCCCATGTTGGTGTGTGGACCCATTGGAGGGGTGTACGCTCGGATAGGGTTGCCAATCAGCACAGATGGGTTGGGTTGAACTACAGCAGAAAAGAGAAGAAATAAAAAAAGCTTAGAACATCAGATTTCCTATCACAAGTGCAGTATTGGTGTGCACAATGTATCATTACACTAATCATTATGGAGCCCTTGCTTGCTTTATAGGGCTCTTATAAAAGACAAGATAATAAATGAACAGCTCATATAATTAGCAGACAAACACTGCAGAATCCACATAACTGTGATATTCTCATGTAGGGCCTAAACGTCACTACACAAAAGTGCCAAGATGTTACCTGAGCTGATGTGGAGAAAACTAAACTTTTTTCTCAGAATCTTAATAAGTTCTGATCTGGGTTCTTGAGCTCAGAGGCTTTGCAGAGCTTTGGGTGGGATAAAGCCACATCTTACCTGGTAGTCAGACCACATTATTCTGAGCTGACCATGGGCCTTTATATAGGTGAGCTGATTGATGCTCAGGGCTCTCTCCCTGCTGCTGGGTAAAAAGCTGAGTGCTGACAAAACACAAACTCCATTAACACATGTGCGACTTCAAAATTGTGAGATTTCCATTGTGACTTTGGATGAGTGTAACTATGTTGCAACTTAGGCTTTGACCAATGA
Source organism: Aquarana catesbeiana (assembly GCF_042186555.1). Classification (NCBI taxonomy): domain Eukaryota; kingdom Metazoa; phylum Chordata; class Amphibia; order Anura; family Ranidae; genus Aquarana; species Aquarana catesbeiana. Next base: position 4,232,922 of record NC_133335.1, read on the forward strand.
TAACATACATGGTGTGACACAATTCCTTTTCCTGCTGAAGTAATTATGGCTAGGGCAAGTGTTAGGGCTATGGCTAGGGCAAGTGCAAGGGGCTACGGCTAGGGCAAGTGCAAGGGTCTACGGCTAGGGCAAGGGCTACGGCAAGTGCAAGGGCTACGGCAAGTGCAAGGGCTACGGCAAGTGCAAGGGCTACGGCAAGTGCAAGGGCTACGGCTAGGGCTACGGCTAGGGCAAGGGCTACGGCTAGGGCTACGGCTAGGGCAAGGGCTACGGCCAGGGCAAGGGCTACGGCTAGGGCAAGGGCTACGGCTAGGGCAAGGGCTACGGCTAGGGCAAGGGCTACGGCTAGGGCAAGGGCTACGGCTAGGGCAAGGGCTACGGCTAGGGCAAGGGCTACGGCTAGGGCAAGGGCTATGGCAAGGGCTACGGCTAGGGCAAGGGCTACGGCAAGTGCAAGGGCTACGGCTAGGGCAAGTGCAAGGGCTACGGCTAGGGCAAGTGCAAGGGCTACGGCTAGGGCAAGTGCTAGGGTTATATCTCATTTCTCTTGCAGAAGGGACACCAGGAAGAGAGATGGATGGACAATTTACTCAGGGGGGGGGGGGGGCTTCTCTGCAGAAGGGATGGACTGGGATACAGGTCAAAAAGCAGACTATGTGATCGTTTGTGCTTTACAAAGATGCACACAAGTCACATGTACCGTATATCACGCAGGTGTGACTTTCATACAACTTTTGAGGGTTTACATTGAAGTCTATGGCCCTCAAGTTGCATGAAAGTCAGACCAAAGTAGTGCATAATCACACAGAAGTCTCACAGATATGAATGGTACCTATTGGGAAACATGGGGTGCGACTTGTCAAGCGACTCTGGGTTCCATTGCGAGCTGAGCACACGCACCTGTCATGCGAATTGGATGTGAGGAAACTCGTATCAAAAGCAAAAAAACTTTTTTTTTTATCTTTTGCTTTAAAAAAAGAAAAAAAAAAAAAGAATTGCTCACTTCCACCCTGGACTGGAAGTGATGTCATGACGTCACTCCGGTCCTCCAAGGCCATAGAGGCAATCGGAGACAATCTGGTCTCTGTTCATCTCTGTGAACAGCCGGCTGCACCGTTGAATCATTTCTCGTGCACGCCGGTAAAAACAAGAAGTCTAACTATCCATTTCACTTATCTATGGTCTTTATATTCATCTATATTCATCCACAAAGGTCAGCTAAAGTAACCATAAGTTCCATCAATGGGTGAGGGAATTCGATGTGTGGTGAAAATCAGAAAAGAAAAAACACGGCTTACCCATTGCTTCGCCTTGAAAGTGCTCATTCTGATTGTGATGACCTTTGCCCTGGAAACACAAGTAAGAGATTTTTAAGTAGTCGATCTATACCAGTGTCTACGTCACAGGTAAACTATACTGGGTGTCTTAGTGCTCTTTCAAACGAAAGGCTGAACAGTGGTTTTGACAACCCCCACCCCCCAGCCACCAAACACGGCTGTACTTTGCCTAACGACCACAACATTTTTAGCCTGGGGTGCAGAGTTGTACAGGTATTACCCACCTGCCAAACTTGCCCATTAAAGTGATTATAAACCCTTATTTTTTTATTTTTTGACAAACATGTTATACTTACAAAAGCAATGCGCAGAGAGAGCGCAGTCCTGATCCTCCGTCTTCAAGGGTCCCCCACCGGCACTTATGGCCCACCCCCCTCACCAAGGGACCGACCATAGCAAGCCACTCGTACGGGCTTGCTCCTGAGCCAGCTCTGTGTGAGAGTGAGGCTTGACCCCGCCCCCGATCCCTGCTCACTGGCTGTGATTGACAGCAACAGGCAGCCAAGGGCTCCCCCACTGCTGTCTCTGAGCCAATAAGGAGGGAGAGAGAGTGGAGAGTGCTCCTGCTCTTCTGCACAATGCTTGATCGAGACAAGGCAAAGGTAAGTATAGGGGGGGGAGTTGCACTCGGTTTTTTTTTTATAAAATGCATTAGAGTAAAAAAAAAACCTTCAAGCTTTAGAACCACTTTAATAGGGCTGCACAGCAACCAGGAACCCGCTCTGTACAGAGGCTTCCTGGTTATTTACAAACTGAAGCATAGGAAACAGATTTCTATGCTTCAGTTATGGACAGAGTCAGTGATCGGTACGGATCACCCATTCTTATTCATTCAGACAAGGAAGGGGCCAGTAAATGACATATTTCCTGGCCCCCTTCCCCCACTCTGCATCTTGACAGCATACATGGCAGGAGAGGGGAGGCGGGGCCAAGGAGGGGCATTAATAGGCTGGATAGGAGGGGGGCAGAGCCATAGAGAGGAACAGATTCCATCCCTCCTGCAGCTGCTGAATGCTGGCGGGTCAGAGAAGAGGAGAAGAATTTAGGGGCTGTAGGAGGGAGGGGATCGGTTCATCTATATCAGGGGTCTCCAAATTTTCTAAACAAAAGGCCAGTTTACTGTCCTTCAGACTTTAGGGGGAGGGGCCAGACTGTGGCCTTCTGGCGTATAAAATGTCCCAGCATCAGTGGGAGTGAACAATCCCCCATCATTGGGAGAAACTGTGCCCCAACGCTGATGTCATTGGTGGGAATTGTGCCCTTCATTGGTGTCAGTCAATAAAAAAAGTGCCCCAAGGGCTGGATAAAAGCAAGGCCGCAGTTTGGAGACAATTGCTCTATATGCTGCTGCCCCTCCAATCCAGGTGTACAGAGGGGCCGCATGGGCCCCCCCCCCAGGAGCATGGGGCCTGGTCCCCTGCCTCTGCCAAGTAGTGTGCAATGGTGGGATAGCAAGGGTATCAATACATCTGTGGATCCAAAGGGTGTAGACAGCTCTTGATAAAAAAAACCCAAAAGGGAATACAGCCCAGAGGCTACCATGAGAGGCGTGTCAAGTGTATGAAACGATCGACAAAATACACAGGGTGAGATTTACTAAAACTGGAGCAGCTGTGCATAGTAACCAATCAGCTTCTAACTTCAGCTTGTTCAACAACACCTGGTTACTACGCACACCTGTACCAGATTCTGTGTGCTCCGGTTTTAGTAAATCTCCTCCAGTGTGGGAGATCCTCTCACTTCCTGTTGTGTATTGAAGACAGGAAGTAAGGGAACTCTTCTTGGTCTTCCTATGCCCCGCCCCCTGATCCCTCCTCGTTGGCTGTGATTGAGAGCAACAGACAGCCAAGGGCTCCTCCACTGCTGTCTCTGAACCAATAAGGAGGGAGAGAGAGTGGAGAGAGCCCCTGCTCTTGTGCACAATGCTTGATCGTAACAAGGCACAGGTAAGTATGGGGGGAGGGTAAAAAAAAACCTTCAAGCTTTAGAACCACTTTAATGAGGCTGCACAGCAACCAGGAATCGCTCTGTACAGAGGCTTCCTGGTTATTCACAAACTATGGGCATGAAGTAAAGTGAAATCCATTTGCAGGATATAAAGTGTAGATCAGAGTGCAATGCCTCCGCATCAGGAGACACTAAACTTAAAACGTTCGGCCTCATGTTAGCCGGGGGGGTGTGTTTGGGGCTGCAGTCATTGAGTAAAGAGCAAGTGTTCGATATACACCACTTACCTTAGGAGGGGACTGCTGATGTTTGCCGGCGTTGCCCGAATGCTGCTGTCTGAGCGCCCGCGGGATGAATTCCGGTGCCAGCGGGTTCAGCACATAGGTCTTCTTCAACTCTAAGGCTTCAAGCTGGGCTTTGATCTGTTCAAACGTGATCCCGTGCAAACTTCTGTTCTCATGGCAAATGGTGATGAACTGTTCCCAGAACTTCCTGCAGAGAGACGAGAGAGGGGTCAGGAACAATGAAGAAAACTCCTCTGACGGATAAAAACACACAGAAATCTGCGCCGCTGTCTGCTTCACACGCAGAGTCAGCAATGGTGGTGTGTCCCGTCCAATCAACACACAATGTCCGGTCTGAGAAAGATGGCGGCACCTGAACAAAAAGGTGGAAGGAAATGCCCAGAGAGAGAGAGATAGAGAGAGAGAGAGAGAGAGAGAGAGAGAGGGGAGAGAGGGAGAGAGAGGGAGAGAGAGAGAGAGAGAGAAAGATGGGGGGGGGGAGAGAGAGAGAGACAGAGAGAGGGAGAGAGAGGGGGGAGAGGGGGAGAGGGGGGGGGAGAGAGGGGGGGGGGAGAGAGGGGGGGGAGAGAGGGGGGGGGAGAGACAGAGAGGGGGGAGAGAGGGGGGGGAGAGGGGGGAGAGACAGAGAGGGGGGGGAGAGACAGAGAGGGGGGGAGAGACAGAGAGGGGGGGAGAGACAGAGAGGGAGAGAAGGGGGGGGGGAGAGAGACAGAGAGAAGGGGGGGGGAGAGAGACAGAGAGAGAGGGGGGGAGGGAGACAGAGAGAGAGAGAGAGAGAGACACAGAGAGACTGTTTTATAGGGAAAAGGAATGCAAGTCCTGTACATTTGTGAAGGAGACCGGGATTGTATACAGTATGAAATGTGGAAACGTGAGCCTAATAAAAGCTCATACATGGTGAGATTATGAGCCAATACATTGTACTGGTTATACAGCCGCATAAAAACCCATCCACCCATCATGGGACGCAATCAGTCCCGGCCTTTTCTGGCACTTTTTGTTTACAAGTTTAAATCAGTATTTTTGCTAGAAAATTACTTATAACCCCCAAACATTATATATATATATATATATATATATATATATATATATATACATACAAAGACCCTAGGGGAAAAAGTGTGATCGTTGCAATTTCTTAAGTCATGTGGTATTTGTGCAGCGGTTTTTCAAACATAACTGCTTTGGAAAAAATACACACCTGCCTACTGGGCACTTAAACCCCCCTCCTACCCAGGCCAATTTTTAGCTCTCGGCGCTGTCACACTTTGAATGACAATTACGCGGTCATGCTACACTGTACTCAAATGAAATTTTTATCATTTTTTTTTCCACACAAACGGCGCTTTCTTTTGGTGGTATTTAATCACCACTGGGGTTTTTATTTTTTGCTAAGCAGACAAAAAAAATGAATTTTTTGAAAAAAAAACACGTTTCATAGTTTGTTATAAAATTTTGCAAACGGGTAATTTTTCTCCTTCATTGATATTCACTGATGAGGCTGCAATGATAGGCACAGATAAGAAGGCACTGATAGATGTCAATGATGGGCACTGGTAAGTGTCACTAATGGGCACTGATGGGTGGCACTGATGGGTGACATTGTGGGCACTGATGGGTGGCACTGATGGGCGACATTGTGGGCACTGATAGGTGGCACTGATGGGTGACATTGTGGGCACTGGTAGGTGGCACTGATGGGTGACATTGTGGGCACTGATGGGTGGCACTGATGGGTGACATTGTGGGCACTGGTAGGTGGCACAGAAGCTCTCCACGATCGGGACTGATGTCCCTCTTACAGCCGCAGATGATCGGCTTTTTCTCCTCACGCTACCAGCATGAGGAGAAAAAATAGCCGATTACCGGCTCTGCTTACATCACATGATCAGCTGTAATTGGCTGATATCAGCTTTCATTTAACAATTTTGTGAAAAAAAAAAAAAAATCATCATCTTGATTTTGCAAAGTATTGTGGGAAAAAAATTACAACTTCAAAAAACTCACCATGCCTCTTACTAAACACCTTGGAATGTCTACTTTCCAAAAAGGGGTCATTTGGGGGGTATTTGTACTTTCCTGGCATGTTAGGGTCTCAAGAAATGAGATAGGCCGTCAGTATTTCAGGTGTGATCAATTTTCAAAGATTGGCACCATAGATTGTAGACTCTATAACTTTCACAAAGACCAAATAATATACACCGATTTGGGTTATTTTTACCAAAGATATGTAGCGGTATACATTTTGGCCAAAATTTATGAAGAAAAATTACTAATTTGCAAAATTTTATAAACATAAACAAAGTAAAATGCATTTTTTTTTTTTACAGAATTTTCAATCTTTTTTCTTTTATAGCGCAAAAAATAAAAAACCCAGCGGTGATCAAATAGCACCAAAAGAAAGTTCTATTTGTGTGAAAAAAAAAAAGGACAAAAATTTCATATAGGTACAGTGTTGCATGACTGAGTAATTGTCATTCAAAATGTGAGAGCGCTGAAAGCTGAAAATTGGTCTGGTTAGGAAGGGGGTTTGAGTGGTTAAGGAACCAAATCAGTGTGGATTACAGTAAAGTCTTCTTAAAATAGAAGTTATTCCGTGTGTCATTATGGGATGGGAAGAGACGTGTGACCAGCTTCTGTTTTAGGAAGGCTTTGCCGCATGGATCTGTATCTGAAATACGACTGTGAAAATATGGAATACCATGAGAAATCCACGCTGCAAACGGCTCTCCCGCAATAATTCCAGTAATGAGCCAAATCTCCTTCCCGGCATCTTCTATTCTCTGCATTGATTCACAATAAGCGGCCTTTCCGCCTCCGCCAATTCTGTGACGTCCGGTGATGTCAGCTGCAAGCGCTGAATAAATGTTCCCGGTCTTCCCTTGAAATAGAGCGAGTTCTGCTATGACACCCGGCAAAGCGTCATCAGAGAAGATTAGAAGGGAGAAGGCAGCGGCCCGTTCCGCCCGTCTGATCTCACCGCCGTGCCGCTTCTGATGGAGAAGATCCGTCTCTGCAAATGATTTGTTTACATGACCAGCCGCACATTCCCCGCCTAACTACCTTGTTCTCCAGACTCCAATTAGCCTCGGCTGGTAAAAGAAGAATGGCTCAGAACACACTGCTGATAAATCCAATCCTCACCGCATGCGGTACAACACAAGTGAACATGACCCTGAAATGCTGATCTGAATAGGATTGTACATCTGGACCCTGGAAACGCTTTAAAGTGGGAGTAAACTCCATTGGTTGATTTTATACCTATTATAAGGCTTACCTATAGGTACAGTAAGTATCTCCTATATGTGAACCGTTTAGGAGATATTGACTTTAGATGCAGCCGGTGACGCCACCGATGCATGCGTTCCGAGACACCTTTCACACTGGGGCCGCCCGAGCATTAGCGGTAAAGCGCGGCTCCTTTTAGCGGAGCTTTACCGCTGTTTAAATGGTGCTTTTCGGCTGCTAGCAGGGCGCTTTCAACCCCCCCCAGCGGCCAAAGGGGTTAAAAGCACCCGTGTTGCGGCGCTTCTGAAGCGCTTTTTAGGTGCCCATTTATTTCAATGGGCAGAGCATTTTAGGAGCGCTGTAACTGCCCCAAAGATGCTGCTTGCAGGATTTTTCCTATTGTCCTGCAAGTGCACCGCCCCAGTGTGAAAAGACACACTTAAATGAATGGTACGCGGTTTTCAGGCGCTATTTCTAGCGCTAAAACGCCTGAAAACCGCCTCAGTGTGAAAGGAACAGCAAACCCCTGGCATCCCTTCAGTGCCGTACCATAAACAGTGACTCCCGCAGTGAAGCCATCACACAACTCGGCCATTAATACCACCAAAGCCTATAAACCCGGAAGGAAGACCAGAAGGAGAAAGCGCCTACAGCAGTGACAGTGCGCCGCTGGAGGACTTCGGTTTCAGGCAAGTCTGTCATAATATGCTAGTATGTGATGTATACTGGCACAATATGACTTAAAACTGCCCAGGGCTCAATTTTTTGCCCCCCTTTCACATTAGCATCCCCCCCCCCATCAGAACACAATAGCTCAGCAGGGGAGATTGCTGTACTAATGTCGGATTGTTAGTACAGCGGCTCCGACCTGATTTGCCAAGGTTTTTTTTCCTTCAAGAGCAGTGTCGCTGGAACTGCTATGGAGATAGGAAAAAAGCACACACACACAACAGCTATGCCCACCCCTCCTTCTGCCATTCACAGAAGCCTTTGTAACATGCAAACTCATTCACAAAATACAAGGGCTGCTGTGAATGGGCAGCAGAGGGGAGGGGTGGGCATAGGTGGAGTGTGTCCTCTGGAAGTGCAACAAACATGTAACAGAGATAAATCCTGGAGGTGACATGCACCAAATTGGACTTAAAGGAGTTGTAAACCCTCGAGGCTCCATTCCATGCATTAAGATGAAAATCCTCCTGTGATGCAGCTCCCCCCAGAGCCCCCCTTTTACTTACCTGAACCTGATCTTTCCAGTGACGGGGACAAGCACACCAGCTCCAGTAGATGCCTCCCGCTGCTGTCAATCAAATCCAATGACATGGGAGCCTAGGGGCGGGGCCGAGTCCTGCTGTCTGTGTCAATGGACGAAGCAGCAGGACACAGGAGCACGCCCATACGAGTGCCCCGAGGGAGAGTGGCTCTCCAACGGGGCACTCCAGAAGAGAAGGAGCCAGGAGCACCATTGAGGGACCCCAGAATGGGAGGATCGGGACCACTCTATGCAAAACCAACTGCACAGAGAAGGCAAGTATGATATATATTCGTTTGGGTTTTTTTTTTTTTTTTTTTTTAAACTAACCTTTACATATCCTTTAACTCATAGTGTGCCTTCACTTTTTACAAAGTTGCCAGGAATTTAGCTTTAAGTATCCATAACCTTTTAAATACTTATATATACTGACCCATGAGCTAGGTAATTAAAGCCTACTAACTGTTTAGCTTACAATAAAGTGACAAAGGCCTGATGGTTGTAGATGGCTGAATGGGGTCCCCAAACATTTGTCTGACATGAGCAATACTAAAAACACCCTTCATGCACAAGCAGGTTACAATCATCTTCCCACAAATGGAAGAGAGATCCATAAAACAACCTACCTGCATCTTCCGATGGAGCACAATGCAATGGGGTCTCCTACTACAGCCACCAGGGACTGGGCCCGAGTGATGGCAGTGTTCAGGAGTTTGTAGTTGGACAGGAAGCCGTAGTCTAGGTCTTCGGTGGAATCCTCCAGCAGCTGCTCTTTGCGTTTGATGGGGGTCTGCTTGTGTTTACAGGTGTGCCGAGTCCTCACTGTGCTCAGGAATAAGACTCTGAACTGCTTCCCTGGGGAAACAAACACAAAAACCATCAACCTTCCATTCCCTGGTCCTTCTAGAACAACATGAACGTCTGGTTTGGGCAGAATGGAAGAACGATGGAGATGACGCCTACCCTGGACATTCAGGACTCTCTCCACGCTGACTTCCGACAAGCGTTTCTTTCGCAGTTCAGCTCGGATCCTGAACACCTGATCTGCGTACGGCGTTACCACACCAATGCTGCCATCGTCCAGCTTCCCCCACGCCACCGGCCACTTCCGCCTCAACTCCTCCACACGTTCAACCACCTCAAACACCTTGGGGAGGAGAGAGAGAGAGAGAGAGGTTCACCACATAAAAGAAAGATATATAGAAAGAACAAGCAGCTCCTGGTCAATAGGTTTCCACTTTTATCTTTTGTTAGATCTCAGTGCTGCCGATATCCTGCAAGCACTTGATATCTACATGCATTTACATTCAAGCCAAGTCTGCATGGGATTTCCCTATGAGGGCCAACAGAGGTCCACGTCTGTGTAAAATGTGTGGACACTTGTAGTCTCCACCAAAAGTCCCGGTGACAATGCAGGAGGACAAATGGGAGACACAACAATGTCATCCTATAACAGAAGTGTCAGATCAAGGACCTCACAGGAGGAACACCAAGGACCATTGTAATGAAAACTGCAGATTTAAAAAAGACTGAAAATGACTTTTGAAACCCAATAATTGGAAGAGCGAGCCGGAAAAGAACGGAGAAACTCTTTTTTACGCAGGTTTCATCCTGCGGGGTTCATTGGAGTAGATGTGTGTTTTTTTCTTTTTGATTGTTTTGTGCTGTTTGAACCGGGGAATGGCCAAAGCCTCTGAATTGTACAATTTTTTCAGAAAACCTATAAAAAGAATTTAAAAATAAATAAAAAATTACTTTTGAAAAGACATTCCCATGTTAAATCTTCTATTGGATTTTAGTGATTGGGTTTGAAGGCTCCATTCTCAGTGATGTCATCGCTCTCTAGTGATTGGATAGGCTCCATTCTCAGTGATATCACCGCTCTCTAGTGATTGGATAGGCTCCATTCTCAGTGATATCACCGCTCTCTAGTGATTGGATAGGCTCCATTCTCAGTGATATCACCGCTCTCTAGTGAATGGATAGGCTCCATTCTCAGTGATATCACCGCTCTCTAGTGATTGGATAGGCTCCATTCTCAGTGATGTCACCTGTCTCTAGTGAATGGATAGGCTCCATTCTCAGTGATGTCATCGCTCTCTAGTGATTGGATAGGCTGCATTCTCAGTGATGTCATCGCTCTCTAGTGAATGGATAGGCTCCATTCTCAGTGATGTCACTGCTCTCTAGTGAATGGATAGGCTGCATTCTCAGTGATGTCATCGCTCTCTAGTGATTGGATAGGCTGCATTCTCAGTGATGTCATCGCTCTCTAGTGAATGGATAGGCTCCATTCTCAGTGATGTCACCGCTCTCTAGTGAATGGATAGGCTGCATTCTCAGTGATGTCATCGCTTTCTAGTGAATGGATAGGCTGCATTCTCAGTGATGTCATCGATCTCTCGAGTGAATGGATAGGCTGTATTCTCAGTGGAACAGCGATCTCTCTCCTCCTCCATTCAGTCCTCTTCCCCCACAGTTAGAAACACCACCCAGGGAACACATTTAACCCCTTAATTGCCCCCCGGTGATAACCCCTTCCCTGTCGGTGACATTTATGCAGTAATCAGTGCATTTTTATAGCACTGATGGCTATATAAACATCAACGGTCCCAAAAAATAGGATTTTTTAAAACAGCTTACCTGTAAAATCCTTTTCTTTCGAAGGACATCACGGGACACAGAGCCACAGTAATTACTGATGGGTTATATAGGTATCACTGGTGATTGGACACTGGCACACCCTATCAGGAAGTTCAACCCCCTATATAATCCCTCCCCCTTGCAGGGATACCTCAGTTTTGTAGCCAAGCAATATAGTGTATTAGAAGAGGGGTGGGACCTCTGTGTCCCGTGATGTCCTTCGAAAGAAAAGGATTTTACAGGTAAGCTGTTTTAAAAAATCCTATTTTCTTTCTCGAACATCACGGGACACAGAGCCACAGTAATTACTGATGGGATGTCCCAGAGCAATGCTACCTGAGGGGGGGGGAACCACGACCAAGTAGGGTGCAATCAGACCTGAGGACCCTGTACTGCTGCCTGCAGCACACTACGCCCAAAGGCGATATCCTCCTGCCTTCTCACATCCACCTGATAGAATCTGGTGAATGTATGAACTGAAGACCAGGTTGCGGCCTTGCAGATTTGAGCCATAGAGGCCCGGTGATGCACTGCCCAAGAAGCACCAATAGCCCTTGTGGAATGTGCCCTGATCTGAAACGGAGGAATCTTCTGTTTCAAACCGTAAGCTTGAATGATCAACTGTCGAATCCATTTAGAAATGGTAGCTTTTGACGCTGCCTGTCCTCTATTGGGACCCTCTGGCAGCACAAACAAAACATCCGTCTTGCAGATCTGAGTAGTTGCCCCTAGATAGGCCTTAACTGCTCTTACTACATCCAACGAATGTAGAGATCTCTCTTCCGGAGAACAGGGATCTGGAAAAAAGGAAGGTAGAACAATGTCTTGGTTTAAATGAAAATCAGAAACCACCTTCGGTAAAAAACTAGGATGAGGGCGTAGTACCACTCTATCCTTGTGTATAATCAAATAAGGCTCCTTACAGGAAAGAGCTGCTAATTCTGATACTCTTCTAGCAGAAGAGATGGCCACCAGAAAAATTAATTTCCTTGTCAACAAGACCAAAGGAATCTGACTTATTGGTTCAAAAGGCCGTTTCTGTAACACAGCCAGGACCAAATTCAAGTCTCAGGGGTTTAGGGGCGCTTTAACCGGAGGATTAAGACGCATCACCCCCTGCATAAAGTTTCGGACCAAAGAATGCGAAGCAAGTGGCCGCTGAAATAATACTGATAAAGCAGAGACCTGGCCCTTGATGGTACTCAAGGCCAGCTTCATCTCTAATCCCATCTGTAGAAAATCAAGGATTCTACCTATGACATATTTCCTGGGATGCCAACCTCTGGATTCACACCAGGTTATATAAGCTTTCCAGACTCTATGATAAATCATCCTGGAAGCTGGCTTCCTTGCATTAATCAAGGTAGATATGACAGGACCTGAGAGCCCACAACTCTTCAGAACGTGGGTCTCAATAGCCAAACCGTCAAATTTAGTGTTTGTAAGGCAGGATGGAACACTGGACCTTGAGATAACAGGTCTGGGCGTACCGGTAGGGTCCACGGGGAACCTACCGTCATCCTTACTATTTCTGCATACCAAGTCCTTCTGGGCCAAGCGGGGGCCACCAGAAGTACCGACTTCCTTTCCTGCCTGATCCTGCGAAGGAGTCGTGGTAGTAGCAGAATAGGCGGGAATGCGTAAATCAGTGAGAACCGATGCCACGGAATCACCAACGCATCCGTCCCGCATGCAAGAGGATCTTTTGTCCTTGCCACAAATCTGTCTATCTTTTTGTTGAATCGGGATGCAAAAGATCTACATCTGGAACCCCCCATCTTTGGCATATGGCCCAAAAGACGTCGGGATGCAGAGACCATTCCCCTGGAAGTAACTGCTGGCGACTTAGATAGTCCGCCTGCCAATTCTCTATTCCCGGGATGAAAACTGCCGATATGCATGGCACATGCATCTCTGCCCAGACTAAGATCTGGTTCACCTCTTTTTGAGCAGCTCGGCTCCGGGTGCCTCCCTGATGATTGACATAAGCCACTGCTGTGGCATTGTCGGACTGGATCCTGACCGGACAACCCTGTAGCCTGATAGTCCAGGCTTTTAGAGCTAGATGTATCGCCCGGATCTCCAGAATGTTGATGGGTAAGGTCCTCTCTGTCTTGGACCATACTCCTTGGACCGCAGCCTGTTCCAGAACTGCTCCCCAACCTGACAGACTGGCATCTGTTGTTAGCACCGTCCAGGTAACCGGTAGAAAGGATTTCCCCTTCTGCAGGTTTTCGGGTATGAGCCACCAATTGAGGCTCTGACGCACCGCATGCGACAGGTGCATCGGAAAGTCTAATGCCTGAACCTTCTTGTTCCAGGTCGACAGAATACTGTGTTGCAGCATTCTTGAGTGAAACTGAGCATAGGGAACTGCTTCGAATGAAGACACCATCTTCCCTAGTAGCCTCATACAAAGGCGGACTGAGGGACCCTTCTTGGTCCTTACTGTCAGAATCAGCTCTCTCAAAGCAGTGATCTTTGCCTGGGGTAGAAATATTTTCTCCTGGCTTGTATGTATAATCAGACCTAAATATTCCAGTCTTCTTACTGGTTTTAGGAAAGACTTTTCTAAGTTGAGGATCCAACCCAGGTGTTCTAGATACCTGACCGTGGTCCTCAAGTTTCCATTCAAAGAGGCTACCGACCGGTCTATCAAGAGCAGGTCGTCTAGGTATGCTATGACAGCTATACCCTGAGCCCTTAATCTGGCCAGAGGAGGAGCCAAGATCTTTGTGAACACTCGAGGTGCAGTGGCTATCCCAAAGGGCAGAGCCATAAACTGGAAATGGCGCCCTCCTACCTCGAAGCGCAGAAACTTCTGATGAGCAGGAAAAATGGGCACATGCAGATATGCATCTCTGATGTCTATTGATGCCAGAAATTCTCCTCCCTGCAGGGTGGGAACTACTGTTCGAATTGATTCCATGCGGAAGGATTGAATCCTTAGGAATCGGTTCAGATCCCTTAAGTCCAAAATGGGCCTGACATCCCCATTTGGCTTTTGGACCGTAAAAAGGTTGGAATAGAAGCCCAATCCCTGGTCCTTTGCGGGAACTATCATAATGACCTCCTGCGACAAAAGTCGCTCTAACGCTAGAAGGAGCGACTGCTTCTTCTCTGGGTCTCTGGGAACATTTGATCTGAGGAACCGAGGAGAAGGGAATTCCTGAAACTCCAGCTTGTACCCTAAGGTTACCGTGGAGACTACCCATCTGTCCTGGAAGTCCTCCTGCCAGAGCTCTGAGAATTGTCGCAGTCTTCCCCCCACTCGAGTGAGCGGGGGCGCCCCCTCATGCAGAGGTCTTAGTGTTTTGCCTAGTAGGCTTCTTTCCCCAGGACTTCTTTTGTCCCTGGGGTTGACTCTTGTCTCTGGACCCCGATGGAGGCGGCCGTCGAGACTGCCTGGAGGCTGAAGCCCCCGGCGCTGGGGAAAGAGTCCGTTTGAAAGAGGGACGCTTACTCTTCTTCTTGACAGGTAAGAGAGTGCTTTTCCCACAAGAGATTCTCTTGATATAGTTATCCAAGTCCTCTCCAAACAACCTTGCACCACGAAATGGAAACCCAGCCAGTAGCTTCTTACATGGTGCTTCGGCTGACCAATTTTTCAACCATAGGATTCTACGTATATGCACCAACCCCAGTGAAAGACGGGAGGTTTGCACGATAGAATCTCTAATGGCGTCAACCACAAAGCATAAGGCCGCTGGAAGGTTAGCAAACCCCTGGGCCTGCTGTTCAGGTAATACTTTGATGACCTGCTTAACATGGTCTCTTAAGTATTGACAGACTCCAATCGCTGCTATTGCAGGTTGGGCCACTGATCCTGCTAAGGAGAAAACATCCTTCAATAGGGATTCCATCCTTTTATCTACAGGATCCCTGAGCATCTGAGCATTGTCTACAGGACAAGTCAGGCTATTATTTATTGAGGAAATGGCGGCATCAATAGCCGGAATTCCCCACATTTTAATAAACTTTTCTTCCATCGGATAAAGTGTTGAAAACTTTCTCGGCGGAAAAAAACGTTTGTCTGGGTGATCCCACTCAGAATAAATAAGCTTTTCAAGTAAAGTATGAACAGGAAAAGCATGTGCTGCTTGGAAAGGTTTCAGTGACCCCAAAGCAGAAGAGGATTATTTAGCAGTTTCAGGTATGGGCAACTTAAATGTGGAGCGGACCAATCCAGTGAGGATCTGCACTAAGACTTTCTCCTCTTGGGAAGTCGCAGAGGGTCCCTCTCCACCTGAATCCTCCGAAGAGGAATCATCCATCCCATCCCGATCCTCTGAAAGGGATTCATCTCCTTTATCCCAGAGCTCCTCTGTCTGAGGGTCTTGGGGAACAGAGGAAAGCCTAGTGCGTTTTCTTCCACTGAGTGAAGACGTAATCACGGCCATTAATCTTTCCTCTAGACCATTAATGGTTGAGGAAAAAACCTCTTGTGTAATATATACAGGGGCTGAAGTGCCAGAAGCAGGTGTAGCCCCTGACCCCGATGGCTCTCCCTGGCTAGCCGTCCCTGGCCCATCTTTAGGGGGGAAGGATGCTGCCGACAGGGGGCCCTCAGAACCTGAACGAGATCCCCTAGTGTCTCTGGTTCCTGGGGTGCTTGAACCTCTTCTACCCATAGTGCAAAGCAACAAGGTGTGAGGTATACAAATGAACACTGTCCGCTGAGCGATGTAGTCTGGCTAAAAGCCTTGCTACCCAATGCTCAGTCTGGTGTTACTTCAGTAAATGCTGCCTAGGAGAATGCCTGTGTCCCACCTTACATGCGACCGTCAGCTCTGTGTCTCTCAGAAGGCTGAGTGCACCTGTACAGAGTGCCTTTAATAGCCTGCAGCTGGCCTGAGTGGGAGTCTAAACACTCTGTGCTGACATCCCGCCCCCTCCTCTACCGCCCCCCCCCCCCCTCGAGTTTTGAAAAAAACGAGCGCTTCCCGCACTGCCGACTCTCCTGTCATGCTCTGGAGAAAAGGCTGGGGATGGGGGGGGGGGGAGGAGGGAGACTGGTAACAAGATTTGCCTGAACGGCTATCTTCAGAGATGGTGGCCATTAGGCCACAGAGCCCGGGTGGTATAACCACTTTCTAGACCCCTGTGGCCCCTCTCTAGCCTGGGGGGGAACATTCAAACATGAGAAATCCCCCCATCCACCTTACCTGCTTGCAGCCTGCTTGATACGCTGGGACATACACAGCGATTACAACACCTGAGACAGACATTCAGCATGTGTAGGTTTGTGCTCTTGGCAGCCCCCGGTGGTCACAATAGGCATAGCATGCATTTACCTTAAAGGAGAAAAGCCACTAGAACTCAAAAATTCTGTGGAATCTCCTCTTACCTTATCCAGCCGCAGGGTGCTGTTTACACAGACCCAATCTTCACCTCTCACGGTGGGCTCCGTTTGAAAAAACCATCAGAGACTGGGGCCCCCATCAGTAGGGGGATCCAACAGTTCTGGGACCGTAAAGCACCTCGCCAGAAATTAGGAAGTTTAAAGCCATTTTCTGATCTGCGGGGTCCAGCTCTCTAAAAAGAGAAGCATTACGGGTAAAACCTCGTTTCTTCGGACACGAGGCCCGGGTACCATTCAATTCGGCCATGAAAAGACACTTTGAATGGATCCGGTTCGCCTGGCTTGCCCCAGTATAGGATCTTAGGATATTCCCTTTGGAGCTCAGCACAGGACATCTTTACACGTCCATCACCTAAGACACTGGCGTAAAAACTGAGGTATCCCTGCAAGGGGGAGGGATTATATAGGGGGTTGAACTTCCTGATAGGGTGTGCCAGTGTCCAATCACCAGTGATACCTATATAACCCATCAGTAATTACTGTGGCTCTGTGTCCCGTGATGTTCGAGAAAGAAAAAGTGTCCGATCTTTCCACCGCAATGTCACAGTCCCGCTAAAAATTGCTGATCTACACCATTGCTAGTAAAAAAATAGATAGATTGGCTGCATTCTCAGTGATGTCATAGCTCTCTAGTGATTGGATAGGCTGCACTCTCAGTGATGTCATCGCTTTCTAGTGAATGGATAGGCTGCATTCTCAGTGATGTCACCGCTCTCTAGTGATTGGATAGGCTGCATTCTCAGTGATGTCACCGCTCTCTAGTGAACGGATAGGCTGCATTCTCAGTGATGTCATCGCTCTCTAGTGAATGGATAGGCTCCAATCTCAGTGATGTCATCGCTCTCTAGTGAATGGATAGGCTCCAATCTCAGTCATGTCACCGCTCTCTAGTGAATGGATAGGCTGCATTCCTAGTTATGTCTCCGGTCTCTAGTGAATGGATAGGCTGCATTCCTAGTTATGTCTCCGGTCTCTAGTGAATGGATAGGCTGCATTCCTAGTTATGTCTTAGGTCTCTGGTGAATGGATAGGCTCCATTCTCAGTGATGTCATCACTCTCTAGTGAATGGATAGGCTGCATTCCTAGTTATGTCTGAGGTCTCTAGTGAATGGATAGGCTGCATTCCTAGTTATGTCTCAGGTCTCTAGTGATTGGATAGGCTGCATTCTCAGTGATGTCATCGCTCTCTAGTGAATGGATAGGCTGCATTCTCAGTGATGACATCGCTCTCTAGTGAATGGATAGGCTGCATTCCTAGTTATGTCTCCGGTCTCTAGCAAATGGATAGGCTCCATTCTCAGTGATGTCATCGCTCTCTAGTGAATGGATAGGCTGCATTCTCAGTGATGACATCGCTCTCTAGTGAATGGATAGGCTGTATTCCTAGTTATGTCTCAGGTCTCTAGTAAATGGATAGGCTGCATTCCTAGTTATGTCTCCGGTCTCTAGTGAACGGATAAGCTACATTCCTAGTTATGTCTCCGGTCTCTAGTGAATGGATAGGCTGCATTCCTAGTTATGTCTCTAGTGAATGGATAGGCTGCATTCCTAGTTATGTCTCCGGTCTCTAGTGAATGGATAGGCTGCATTCCTAGTTATGTCTTAGGTCTCTGGTGAATGGATAGGCTCCATTCTCAGTGATGTCATCACTCTCTAGTGAATGGATAGGCTGCATTCCTAGTTATGTCTGAGGTCTCTAGTGATTGGATAGGCTGCATTCTCAGTGATGTCATCGCTCTCTAGTGAATGGATAGGCTGCATTCTCAGTGATGACATCGCTCTCTAGTGAATGGATAGTCTGTATTCCTAGTTATGTCTCCGGTCTCTAGTGAATGGATAGGCTGCATTCCTAGTTATGTCTCCGGTCTCTAGTGAATGGATAGGCTGCATTCCTAGTTATGTCTCCAGTCTCTAGTGAACGGATAGGCTACATTCCTAGTTATGTCTCTGGTCTCTAGTGATTGGATAGGCTGCATTCCTAGTTATGTCTCAGGTCTCTAGTGATTGGATAGGCTGCATTCCTAGTTATGTCTCAGGTCTCTAGTGAATGGATAGGCTGTATTCTCAGTTATGTCTCAGGTCTCTAGTGAATGGATAGGCTGCATTCCTAGTTATGCCCCAGGTCTCTAGTAGATGGATAGGCTGCATTCCTAGTTATGTCTCAGGTCTCTAGTGAATGGATAGGCTGTATTCTCAGTTATGTCTCCAGTCTCTAGTGAACGGATAGGCTGCATTCTCAGTGATGTCATCGCTCTCTAGTGAATGGATAGGCTCCAATCTCAGTGATGTCATCGCTCTCTAGTGATTGGATAGGCTCCATTCTCAGTGATGTCATCGCTCTCTAGTGATTGGATAGGCTCCATTCTCAGTCATGTCACCGCTCTCTAGTGAATGGATAGGCTGCATTCCTAGTTATGTCTCCGGTCTCTAGTGAATGGATAGGCTGCATTCCTAGTTATGTCTTAGGTCTCTGGTGAATGGATAGGCTCCATTCTCAGTGATGTCATCACTCTCTAGTGAATGGATAGGCTGCATTCCTAGTTATGTCTCCAGTCTCTAGTGAATGGATAGGCTGCATTCTCAGTGATGTCACCGCTCTCTAGTGAAGGGATAGGCTGCATTCTCAGTGATGTCATCGCTCTCTAGTGAATGGATAGGCTCCATTCTCAGTGATGTCATCGCTCTCTAGTGATTGGATAGGCTGCATTCCTAGTTATGTCTTTGGTCTCTAGTGATTGGATAGGCTCCATTCTCAGTCATGTCACCGCTCCCTAGTGAATGGATAGGCTGCATTCCTAGTTATGTCTCCGGTCTCTAGTGAATGGATAGGCTGCATTCCTAGTTATGTCTTAGGTCTCTGGTGAATGGATAGGCTCCATTCTCAGTGATGTCATCACTCTCTAGTGAATGGATAGGCTGCATTCCTAGTTATGTCTGAGGTCTCTAGTGATTGGATAGGCTGCATTCTCAGTGATGTCATCGCTCTCTAGTGAATGGATAGGCTACATTCCTAGTTATGTCTCAGGTCTCTAGTGAATGGATAGGCTGCATTCTCAGTTATGTCTCAGGTCTCTAGTGAATGGATAGGCTCCATTCCTAGTTATGTCTCAGGTCTCTAGTGAATGGATAGGCTGCATTCCTAGTTATGTCTTAGGTCTCTGGTGAATGGATAGGCTCCATTCTCAGTGATGTCATCACTCTCTAGTGAATGGATAGGCTGCATTCCTAGTTATGTCTGAGGTCTCTAGTGATTGGATAGGCTGCATTCTCAGTGATGTCATCGCTCTCTAGTGAATGGATAGGCTGCATTCTCAGTGATGACATCGCTCTCTAGTGAATGGATAGTCTGTATTCCTAGTTATGTCTCCGGTCTCTAGTGAATGGATAGGCTGCATTCTCAGTGATGTCATCGCTCTCTAGTGATTGGATAGGCTCCATTCTCAGTCATGTCACCGCTCTCTAGTGAATGGATAGGCTGCATTCCTAGTTATGTCTCCGGTCTCTAGTGAATGGATAGGCTGCATTCCTAGTTATGTCTTAGGTCTCTGGTGAATGGATAGGCTCCATTCTCAGTGATGTCATCACTCTCTAGTGAATGGATATGCTACATTCCTAGTTATGTCTCAGGTCTCTAGTGAATGGATAGGCTGCATTCTCAGTTATGTCTCAGGTCTCTAGTGAATGAATAGGCTCCATTCCTAGTTATGTCTTAGGTCTCTAGTGAATGGATAGGCTGCATTCCTAGTTATGCCCCAGGTCTCTAGTAGATGGATAGGCTGCATTCCTAGTTATGTCTCCAGTCTCTAGTGATTGGATAGGCTGCATTCTCAGTGATGTCACCGTTCTCTAGTGAACGGATAGGCTGCATTCTCAGTGATGTCATCGCTCTCTAGTGATTGGATAGGCTGCATTCCTAGTTATGTCTCCAGTCTCTAGTGATTGGATAGGCTCCATTCTCAGTGATGTCATCGCTCTCTAGTGATTGGATAGGCTCCAATCTCAGTGATGTCACTGCTCTCTAGTGAATGGATAGGCTGCATTCCTAGTTATGTCTCCGGTCTCTAGTGATTGGATAGGCTCCATTCTCAGTGATGTCATCGCTCTCTAGTGATTGGATAGGCTCCATTCTCAGTCATGTCACCGCTCTCTAGTGAATGGATAGGCTGCATTCCTAGTTATGTCTCCGGTCTCTAGTGAATGGATAGGCTGCATTCCTAGTTATGTCTCAGGTCTCTAGTGAATGGATAGGCTGTATTCTCAGTTATGTCTCAGGTCTCTAGTGAATGGATAGGCTGTATTCCTAGTTATGTCTCCGGTCTCTAGTGAATGGATAGGCTGCATTCCTAGTTATGTCTCAGGTCTCTAGTGAATGGATAGGCTGTATTCTCAGTTATGTCTCAGGTCTCTAGTGAATGGATAGGCTGCATTCCTAGTTATGCCCCAGGTCTCTAGTAGATGGATAGGCTGCATTCCTAGTTATGTCTCAGGTCTCTAGTGAATGGATAGGCTGCATTCTCAGTGAAGTCACCGCTCTCTAGTGAAGGGATAGGCTGCATTCTCAGTGATGTCATCGCTCTCTAGTGAATGGATAGGCTCCAATCTCAGTGATGTCATCGCTCTCTAGTGATTGGATAGGCTCCATTCTCAGTGATGTCATCGCTCTCTAGTGATTGGATAGGCTGCATTCCTAGTTATGTCTTCGGCCTCTAGTGATTGGATAGGCTCCATTCTCAGTCATGTCACCGCTCTCTAGTGAATGGATAGGCTGCATTCCTAGTTATGTCTCCGGTCTCTAGTGAATGGATAGGCTGCATTCCTAGTTATGTCTTAGGTCTCTGGTGAATGGATAGGCTCCATTCTCAGTGATGTCATCACTCTCTAGTGAATGGATAGGCTGCATTCCTAGTTATGTCTGAGGTCTCTAGTGATTGGATAGGCTGCATTCTCAGTGATGTCATCGCTCTCTAGTGAATGGATAGGCTGCATTCTCAGTGATGACATCGCTCTCTAGTGAATGGATAGTCTGTATTCCTAGTTATGTCTCAGGTCTCTAGTAAATGGATAGGCTGCATTCCTAGTTATGTCTCCGGTCTCTAGTGAATGGATAGGCTGCATTCCTAGTTATGTCTCCAGTCTCTAGTGAACGGATAGGCTGCATTCCTAGTTATGTCTCAGGTCTCTAGTGAATGGATAGGCTGTATTCTCAGTTATGTCTCAGGTCTCTAGTGAATGGATAGGCTGTATTCTCAGTTATGTCTCAGGTCTCTAGTGAATGGATAGGCTGCATTCCTAGTTATGCCCCAGGTCTCTAGTAGATGGATAGGCTGCATTCCTAGTTATGTCTCCAGTCTCTAGTGAATGGATAGGCTGCATTCTCAGTGATGTCACCGCTCTCTAGTGAACGGATAGGCTGCATTCTCAGTGATGTCATCGCTCTCTAGTGAATGGATAGGCTCCAATCTCAGTGATGTCATCGCTCTCTAGTGATTGGATAGGCTCCATTCTCAGTGATGTCATCGCTCTCTAGTGATTGGATAGGCTCCATTCTCAGTCATGTCACCGCTCTCTAGTGAATGGATAGGCTGCATTCCTAGTTATGTCTCCGGTCTCTAGTGAATGGATAGGCTGCATTCCTAGTTATGTCTCAGGTCTCTGGTGATTGGATAGGCTGCATTCCTAGTTATGTCTCAGGTCTCTAGTGAATGGATAGGCTGCATTCCTAGTTACGTCTCAGGTCTCTAGTGAATGGATAGGCTCCATTCCTAGTTATGTCTCAGGTCTCTAGTGAATGGATAGGCTGCATTCCTAGTTATGTCTTAGGTCTCTGGTGAATGGATAGGCTCCATTCTCAGTGATGTCATCACTCTCTAGTGAATGGATAGGCTGCATTCCTAGTTATGTCTGAGGTCTCTAGTGATTGGATAGGCTGCATTCTCAGTGATGTCATCGCTCTCTAGTGAATGGATAGGCTGCATTCTCAGTGATGACATCGCTCTCTAGTGAATGGATAGTCTGTATTCCTAGTTATGTCTCCGGTCTCTAGTGAATGGATAGACTGCATTCCTAGTTATGTCTCCGGTCTCTAGTGAATGGATAGGCTGCATTCCTAGTTATGTCTCCAGTCTCTAGTGAACGGATAGGCTGCATTCCTAGTTATGTCTCAGGTCTCTAGTGATTGGATAGGCTGCATTCCTAGTTATGTCTCAGGTCTCTAGTGATTGGATAGGCTGCATTCCTAGTTATGTCTCAGGTCTCTAGTGAATGGATAGGCTGCATTCTCAGTTATGTCTCAGGTCTCTAGTGAATGGATAGGCTGTATTCTCAGTTATGTCTCAGGTCTCTAGTGAATGGATAGGCTGTATTCTCAGTTATGTCTCAGGTCTCTAGTGAATGGATAGGCTGCATTCCTAGTTATGCCCCAGGTCTCTAGTAGATGGATAGGCTGCATTCCTAGTTATGTCTCCAGTCTCTAGTGAATGGATAGGCTGCATTCTCAGTGATGTCACCGCTCTCTAGTGAACGGATAGGCTGCATTCTCAGTGATGTCATCGCTCTCTAGTGAATGGATAGGCTCCAATCTCAGTGATGTCATCGCTCTCTAGTGATTGGATAGGCTCCATTCTCAGTGATGTCATCGCTCTCTAGTGATTGGATAGGCTCCATTCTCAGTCATGTCACCGCTCTCTAGTGAATGGATAGGCTGCATTCCTAGTTATGTCTCAGGTCTCTAGTGAATGGATAGGCTGCATTCCTAGTTATGTCTTAGGTCTCTGGTGAATGGATAGGCTCCATTCTCAGTGATGTCATCACTCTCTAGTGAATGGATAGGCTGCATTCCTAGTTATGTCTGAGGTCTCTAGTGATTGGATAGGCTGCATTCTCAGTGATGTCATCGCTCTCTAGTGAATGGATAGGCTACATTCCTAGTTATGTCTCAGGTCTCTAGTGAATGGATAGGCTGCATTCCTAGTTATGTCTCAGGTCTCTAGTGAATGGATAGGCTGCATTCCTAGTTATGTCTTAGGTCTCTGGTGAATGGATAGGCTCCATTCTCAGTGATGTCATCGCTCTCTAGTGAATGGATAGTCTGTATTCCTAGTTATGTCTCCGGTCTCTAGTAAATGGATAGGCTGCATTCCTAGTTATGTCTCCAGTCTCTAGTGAACGGATAGGCTGCATTCCTAGTTATGTCTCAGGTCTCTAGTGAATGGATAGGCTGTATTCTCAGTTATGTCTCAGGTCTCTAGTGAATGGATAGGCTGTATTCTCAGTTATGTCTCAGGTCTCTAGTGAATGGATAGGCTGCATTCCTAGTTATGCCCCAGGTCTCTAGTAGATGGATAGGCTGCATTCCTAGTTATGTCTCCAGTCTCTAGTGAATGGATAGGCTGCATTCTCAGTGATGTCACCGCTCTCTAGTGAACGGATAGGCTGCATTCTCAGTGATGTCATCGCTCTCTAGTGAATGGATAGGCTCCAATCTCAGTGATGTCATCGCTCTCTAGTGATTGGATAGGCTCCATTCTCAGTGATGTCATCGCTCTCTAGTGATTGGATAGGCTCCATTCTCAGTCATGTCACCGCTCTCTAGTGAATGGATAGGCTCCATTCTCAGTCATGTCACCGCTCTCTAGTGAATGGATAGTCTGTATTCCTAGTTATGTCTCAGGTCTCTAGTAAATGGATAGGCTGCATTCCTAGTTATGTCTCCGGTCTCTAGTGAATGGATAGGCTGCATTCCTAGTTATGTCTCCAGTCTCTAGTGAACGGATAGGCTGCATTCCTAGTTATGTCTCAGGTCTCTAGTGAATGGATAGGCTGTATTCTCAGTTATGTCTCAGGTCTCTAGTGAATGGATAGGCTGTATTCTCAGTTATGTCTCAGGTCTCTAGTGAATGGATAGGCTGTATTCTCAGTTATGTCTCAGGTCTCTAGTGAATGGATAGGCTGTATTCTCAGTTATGTCTCAGGTCTCTAGTGAATGGATAGGCTGCATTCCTAGTTATGCCCCAGGTCTCTAGTAGATGGATAGGCTGCATTCCTAGTTATGTCTCCAGTCTCTAGTGAATGGATAGGCTGCATTCTCAGTGATGTCACCGCTCTCTAGTGAACGGATAGGCTGCATTCTCAGTGATGTCATCGCTCTCTAGTGAATGGATAGGCTCCAATCTCAGTGATGTCATCGCTCTCTAGTGATTGGATAGGCTCCATTCTCAGTGATGTCATCGCTCTCTAGTGATTGGATAGGCTCCATTCTCAGTCATGTCACCGCTCTCTAGTGAATGGATAGGCTGCATTCCTAGTTATGTCTCCGGTCTCTAGTGAATGGATAGGCTGCATTCCTAGTTATGTCTCAGGTCTCTGGTGATTGGATAGGCTGCATTCCTAGTTATGTCTCAGGTCTCTAGTGAATGGATAGGCTGCATTCCTAGTTACGTCTCAGGTCTCTAGTGAATGGATAGGCTCCATTCCTAGTTATGTCTCAGGTCTCTAGTGAATGGATAGGCTGCATTCCTAGTTATGTCTTAGGTCTCTGGTGAATGGATAGGCTCCATTCTCAGTGATGTCATCACTCTCTAGTGAATGGATAGGCTGCATTCCTAGTTATGTCTGAGGTCTCTAGTGATTGGATAGGCTGCATTCTCAGTGATGTCATCGCTCTCTAGTGAATGGATAGGCTGCATTCTCAGTGATGACATCGCTCTCTAGTGAATGGATAGTCTGTATTCCTAGTTATGTCTCAGGTCTCTAGTAAATGGATAGACTGCATTCCTAGTTATGTCTCCGGTCTCTAGTGAATGGATAGGCTGCATTCCTAGTTATGTCTCCAGTCTCTAGTGAACGGATAGGCTGCATTCCTAGTTATGTCTCAGGTCTCTAGTGATTGGATAGGCTGCATTCCTAGTTATGTCTCAGGTCTCTAGTGATTGGATAGGCTGCATTCCTAGTTATGTCTCAGGTCTCTAGTGAATGGATAGGCTGCATTCTCAGTTATGTCTCAGGTCTCTAGTGAATGGATAGGCTGTATTCTCAGTTATGTCTCAGGTCTCTAGTGAATGGATAGGCTGTATTCTCAGTTATGTCTCAGGTCTCTAGTGAATGGATAGGCTGCATTCCTAGTTATGCCCCAGGTCTCTAGTAGATGGATAGGCTGCATTCCTAGTTATGTCTCCAGTCTCTAGTGAATGGATAGGCTGCATTCTCAGTGATGTCACCGCTCTCTAGTGAACGGATAGGCTGCATTCTCAGTGATGTCATCGCTCTCTAGTGAATGGATAGGCTCCAATCTCAGTGATGTCATCGCTCTCTAGTGATTGGATAGGCTCCATTCTCAGTGATGTCATCGCTCTCTAGTGATTGGATAGGCTCCATTCTCAGTCATGTCACCGCTCTCTAGTGAATGGATAGGCTGCATTCCTAGTTATGTCTCAGGTCTCTAGTGAATGGATAGGCTGCATTCCTAGTTATGTCTTAGGTCTCTGGTGAATGGATAGGCTCCATTCTCAGTGATGTCATCACTCTCTAGTGAATGGATAGGCTGCATTCCTAGTTATGTCTGAGGTCTCTAGTGATTGGATAGGCTGCATTCTCAGTGATGTCATCGCTCTCTAGTGAATGGATAGGCTACATTCCTAGTTATGTCTCAGGTCTCTAGTGAATGGATAGGCTGCATTCCTAGTTATGTCTCAGGTCTCTAGTGAATGGATAGGCTGCATTCCTAGTTATGTCTTAGGTCTCTGGTGAATGGATAGGCTCCATTCTCAGTGATGTCATCGCTCTCTAGTGAATGGATAGGCTGCATTCTCAGTTATGTCTCAGGTCTCTAGTGAATGGATAGGCTCCATTCCTAGTTATGTCTCAGGTCTCTAGTGAATGGATAGGCTGCATTCCTAGTTATGTCTTAGGTCTCTGGTGAATGGATAGGCTCCATTCTCAGTGATGTCATCGCTCTCTAGTGAATGGATAGGCTGCATTCTCAGTTATGTCTCAGGTCTCTAGTGAATGGATAGGCTCCATTCCTAGTTATGTCTCAGGTCTCTAGTGAATGGATAGGCTGCATTCCTAGTTATGTCTTAGGTCTCTGGTGAATGGATAGGCTCCATTCTCAGTGACGTCATCGCTCTCTAGTGAATGGATAGGCTCCATTCCTAGTTATGTCTCAGGTCTCTAGTGAATGGATAGGCTGCATTCCTAGTTATGTCTGAGGTCTCTGGTGAATGGATAGGCTGCATTCTCAGTGATGACATCGCTCTCTAGTGAATGGATAGTCTGTATTCCTAGTTATGTCTCAGGTCTCTAGTAAATGGATAGGCTGCATTCCTAGTTATGTCTCCGGTCTCTAGTGAATGGATAGGCTGCATTCCTAGTTATGTCTCAGGTCTCTAGTGATTGGATAGGCTGCATTCCTAGTTATGTCTCAGGTCTCTAGTGAATGGATAGGCTGCATTCTCAGTTATGTCTCAGGTCTCTAGTGAATGGATAGGCTGTATTCTCAGTTATGTCTCAGGTCTCTAGTGAATGGATAGGCTGTATTCTCAGTTATGTCTCAGGTCTCTAGTGAATGGATAGGCTGTATTCTCAGTTATGTCTCCGCTCTCTAGTGAACGGATAGGCTCTGAAATAGAATGTACTCGAAACGCGTTGGGCTTAAAAAGAATTCCACTATTTAAACATCACCTGTCACTTACCAACTGAAATAGATATTACAACCGTTTTGTAATATGTTTAATGTACATGTTGTTGTTGTTTGCCAATGTATGCATTGTTTTTAACACTAGAACGTTTTGAATAAACAGAAATACTATTTTATCTATTATACATATACACGTGTATCTTCCTATTTTACATATATTACCTTTGCAAGTGCCGGAAAAATCCACTCAGGGGAACCTTTTTCTTTTTGTATTCCTAGTTATGTCTCAGGTCTCTAGTGAATGGATAGGCTGTATTCCTAGTTATGTCTCAGGTCTCTAGTGAATGGATAGGCTGCATTCCTAGTTATGTCTCCGGTCTCTAGTGAATGGATAGGCTGCATTCCTAGTTATGTCTCCGGTCTCTAGTGAATGGATAGGCTGCATTCCTAGTTATGTCTGAGGTATCTAGTGAATGGATAGGCTGCATTCCTAGTTATGTCTCAGGTCTCTAGTGATTGGATAGGCTGTATTCTCAGTTATGTCTCAGGTCTCTAGTGAATGGATAGGCTGCATTCCTAGTTATGCCCCAGGTCTCTAGTAGATGGATAGGCTGTATTCTCAGTTATGTCTCAGGTCTCTAGTGAACGGATAGGCTCCATTCCTAGTTATGTCTCAGGTCTCTAGTGAATGGATAGGCTGTATTCTCAGTGATGTCACCGCTCTCTAGTGAACGGATAGGCTGCATTCTCAGTGATGTCATCGCTCTCTAGTGAATGGATAGGCTCCAATCTCAGTGATGTCACCGCTCTCTAGTGATTGGATAGGCTCCAATCTCAGTGATGTCACCGCTCTCTAGTGATTGGATAGGCTCCATTCTCAGTGATGTCATCGCTCTCTAATGATTGGATAGGCTGCATTCCTAGTTATGTCTCCGGTCTCTAGTGAATGGATAGGCTGCATTCCTAGTTATGTCTTAGGTCTCTGGTGAATGGATAGGCTCCATTCTCAGTCATGTCATCACTCTCTAGTGAATGGATAGGCTGCATTCCTAGTTATGTCTGAGGTATCTAGTGAATGGATAGGCTGCATTCTCAGTGATGTCATCGCTCTCTAGTGAATGGATAGGCTGTATTCCTAGTTATGTCTCAGGTCTCTAGTGAATGGATAGGCTGTATTCCTAGTTATGTCTCAGGTCTCTAGTGAATGGATAGGCTCCATTCTCAGTGATGACATCGCTCTCTAGTGAATGGATAGGCTGTATTCCTAGTTATGTCTCAGGTCTCTAGTGAATGGATAGGCTGTATTCCTAGTTATGTCTCAGGTCTCTAGTGAATGGATAGGCTGCATTCTCAGTGATGACATCGCTCTCTAGTGAATGGATAGGCTGCATTCTCAGTGATGACATCGCTCTCTAGTAAATGGATAGGATGTATTCCTAGTTATGTCTCAGGTCTCTAGTGAATGGATAGGCTGCATTCTCAGTGATGACATCGCTCTCTAGTGAATGGATAGGCTGCATTCTCAGTGATGACATCGCTCTCTAGTAAATGGATAGGCTGCATTCCTAGTTATGTCTCCGCTCTCTAGTGAATGGATAGGCTGTATTCCTAGTTATGTCTCAGGTCTCTAGTGAATGGATAGGCTGTATTCCTAGTTATGTCTCAGGTCTCTAGTGAATGGATAGGCTACATTCCTAGTTATGTCTCAGGTCTCTAGTGAATGGATAGGCTACATTCCTAGTTATGTCTCAGGTCTCTAGTGAATGGATAGTCATACCTCAGCATTGTTGTAGAAAGCTGTGCTGTTCTTCTCCTGGACATCCTCTCCTCGGGCAGTGAAGAAGGTGAGTGGATAGAAGTCTTTGTGGGCGGGCTGCTTGCCGCTGGCCATTAACTTTCCCTCGTAGAAAAGGTCAGATGTGTAACTGTGATAGAGAAAGAGACAAAATCCACCTTACAGCGAGGAATTCTGATCGGAACAATTTAAAAACGGTACTTTATGGCTAAAGGTTCATCTATAACTGCACCACACCCCGAAGTAACATTAAAGAGGAACTGCAGTCTGCTCACAGAATTTGTAATAAAAACATCTTTGCCATTCTGAAGCTTCCCTCCGACCACTTTGCATATTATTTTATATATACTGGGATTCTGTACTTGCCAAATATGCTGCAGAAATCTCCCTCCACTGAGTCTGGCTGCAGCCATTTTAACTGTGGGCAGCTGAAACTGCCAGTTCTTTTTTTTTTAAATAGTTTATTAGTTTTTTCATAAAACAAAACAATAATGTATGCTGCCTGTTCACTTCCTGGATTTACACAGACACACCTCCAGCTCTGCAACTCTCATTGGCCCTCTTATGACTCCTCCCCCTCCCTTCCTGGCAAACTCTCTAGAGAGAGAGAGAGAGAGAGAGAGAGAGAGAGAGAGAGGGGGGGGGGGGAGAGACTGAGAGAGAGAGAGAGAGGGAGGCCGAGAGAGAGGGAGGCCGAGAGAGAGGGAGGCCGAGAGAGAGGGAGGCCGAGAGAGAGGGAGGCCGAGAGAGAGGGAGGCCGAGAGAGAGGGAGACCGAGAGAGAGAGACCGAGAGAGAGAGACCGAGAGAGAGAGGTGACCGAGAGAGAGAGACCGAGAGAGAGAGACCGAGAGAGAGAGGAGACCGAGAGAGAGAGGAGACCGAGAGAGAGAGGAGACCGAGAGAGAGAGGAGACCGAGAGAGAGAGGAGACCGAGAGAGAGAGGAGACCGAGAGAGAGAGACCGAGAGAGAGCTGTGCATGATGTCATAAGCCTAGGCCAGTGATGGCGAACCTTGGCACCCCAGATGTTTTTGAACTACATTTCCCATGATGCTCAACTACACTGCAGAGTACATGAGCATCATGGGAAATGTAGTTCCAAAACATCTGTGGTGCCAAGGTTCGCCATCACTGGCCTAGGCTAATGACCAGACAGGAAACAGGAAGTGGGCTGTATAAGGGATTTACTAGCAGAAAAAGTTTTACTATCCAAAGTTAAAACAACAACAAAGGCAGAAGATTTAATAGATAGAGAGATGAAAAAATGACTGAGGGTCCACTTTAAGAAGAAAAATAGAGAGGATGGTAAAGGTGCTATTTGAGTCCACAAACTAACGATAATATAAAAATGTATTTTTATTTGTACAAAATTTAAAAGCTGTAAACATATAAACTGATTACATATGTAGGACAAGAATTTAGATTGTGTCATGTTATATGTTTGATTCCAGACGGCCTATCATCTTCTACATGTTTCGCCGGAATGGCTTCTTCAGGAAGTATTTAAGTGCGGATAACATAACGAAGCTCCCAAAGGTTGCACCACCCAGATGGAATCAAGGGCCAGAGATGGAGGGGAGACAATCCCAGAGAGTCAGGGGAGGGGGTGCAACAAATCAGCCAAAGGCCCAAGGGCCCCAAATCCCCCACTCATACAAACCTACGCTTTGGGTCAGTCGTAGAAGGAGCACAAACGGCACAAGACAAAATGGAGTTCAGATCAAATTAGTGATAGTAGTGCCCGGGAAGCTTCTCCACATGAAGGTAGCAGAGTTTCTCATACAAATAGATCCAAATTTGGACTTCCATATCAGTGGACAATTCTGACCGCATCCAATTCGGGGCATTTCACCTTCCCAGGCACTATTGTCACTAGAATGATCCTAATTCAATGTTGTCCTGTTGTCGTTTGTGCCTCTTGTACGGCTGACCCAAAAAGTGTGGGTGTGTGTAGAAGGGGCAAAAACGAGCCATTCGTCACATGCCTGATGAAGAGGTCCTGCGTGGCTACGAAACGTTGCAATCTGCTGTAACGATGTGATTGCTGATTAACCACTTACCGACCAGCCGCTGTCATTATACAACGGCAGGTCGACTCGTTCCCGCGAATTACTGTAGCTGTACGGCGGTCCCTTTAACAGCTAAAGCAGGCGCAGCGGGGAAGTCGATGCGCGTGGCTGGTGGCCGCGACATCCGCCGTCCACCACCGATCGCTCCACAGAGAGCCAGAATGGGGATCTGTCAATGAAACAAACAGATCCCCGTTCTGACAGGGGAGTAGAGAGAGATCGTCTGTTACTAGTGATTAGGAACAGCGATCCCTCTCCTCCTCCAGTCAGTCCCCTCCCCCCCCCAGTTAGAAACACCACGCAGGGAACACATTTAACCCCTTAAATCGCCCCCTAGTGTTAACCGCTTCCCTGCCAGTGACATTTATGTGGTAATCAGTGCCTTTTCTAGCACTGATCGCTGTATAAACATCAATGCTCCCAAAAAAATGTCAAGTGTGTCCGATTTGTCCACTGCAATGTCGCAGTCCCGCTAAAAATCGCAGATCAACACCATTACTAGTAAAAAAAATTAAAATTATAAAAATGCCATAAATCTATCCCCTATTTTGTAGACGTGATAACTTGTGCAAAGCAATCAATATACACTTATTCCGATTTTTTTTTTACCAAAAATATGTAGAAGAATACATATTGGCCTAAACTGATGAAGAAATTTGTTTTTTTACATTTTTTTTAGGGTATTTATTATAGCAAAAAGTAAAACTTTTTTTTTTTTTCCAAAATCATCTGACTTTTTTTGTTTATAGTGCAAAAAATAAAAACCGCAGAGGTGATCAAATACCACCAAAAGAAAGCTCTATTTGTGGAGAAAAAAAAGGACATCAATTTTGTTTGGGTACAGCGTCGCACGACCGCGCAATTGTCAGTTTGCCGCATTGCAAAAAATGGCCTGGTCATGAAGTGGGTAAATCTTCCGGTCCTTCAGTGGTTAAAGCTTTGAACCCACTCTGGAAATCATTGTTGTGCTGGTGATCTTCTTTTGCTCTGACTTGACATGGAGGATAGATGCACGGCTTGCATCTATCCTCCCCTCACTTCCTCTTCACACAGCATTCGAGAAGCAACAGGAGCCATCGGCTCTTGCTGCTGTCAATCAAATGCAGTGAAGAGCAAGTGGTGGGTGAGCCTAAGTCCGGCTGTGCAAGTCTATGTAGCGCGGCTCCATAGATGCACCGGTCGGGAACGCGGCTCCATAGACGCACCGGTCAGGAGTACGGCTCCATAGACGCCCCCGTACGGCTCCATAGACGCACCGATTGGGATCCAAAGACGCAACGATCGGAAGCGCGGCTCCATAGACGCACCCGTCGGGCTCCATAGACGCAGCGATCGGGAGCGCGGCTCCATAGACGCACCCGTCGGGGGCGCGGCTCCATAGACGCACCCGTCGGGGGCGCGGCTCCATAGACGCACCCGTCGGGGGCGAGGCTCCATAGACGCACCGGTTGGGAGCGCACAGATTACGTTTCTCGCCATAGCAAGCGGTTGGCTATGGTAGACATAAAAAGAAGAGGAGGAGCCAAGATCGGGGGACCCCAGAAAAGGAGGATTGGGGCCACTCTGTGCCATAACACAGTATAACATGTTTGTTATTTAAATAAATAAAAACAAAAATCTTTAGTAAGTAAGACTTTAGTAACACTTTAAAGCCACACCCATCCTGGCCATTGAGCTGTCAAATGCCAGACGCTCAACTCTTCAGAGAGCTTGTGGTTTTTGACAAACGAATAGTGGGGGGCGGGGTGGGCAGGTACACCCCAGACCTCAGATCCAAAAGGTCTCTGTAAGGATCAGAGAACTGACCAAAAATACAGCTTTTATAGCAACTATATGCAGCAGGCTTATAAGAAAGAAAAAAACATGGATCGTCCCTTTAAGCAAGTATTGGTATTTGTGTTTGTGAATGTTCAGACCGGGTGGAATGCGCGGTTCCCATCAGTGGCGGCTCACGTCTCTGATAACGGAGCGGATTACAGAATACAATGTGATATAAAAGACTGGAATGGCGACTTGTCAGGTCGGTCTGATCTCTCACTTTCCTCTACGATACGTGACCCAGATTTGTCGCCGTCTTGTAGGGACACGCTTCCACAATGATGACACGCGGGGAACGTTGCAGCTTTTGGGGAAAAGCGCGGAATACGTCTGACAGGCGACATACACAATGTAAATAGATGTTAATGCGCCGTCCACAGCTGTGACTTCACCATCCACAATCCTCTCTCTGCAGAATAATCCATCAACACATTCACACCTTGTAAATTATCGCATACGTCAGCGATACATTACTCAGCAACAGTGCTACCTACAAGATCAGTCTGCGCCTGGGGGAGGGGACAGGAGAGAAGGGAGCGGGGGGACAGGAGAGGGGGGAGGGTAGGAGAGAAGGGAGCGGGGGGACAGGAGAAGGGGGGGGGGACAGGAGAGTAGGGAGCGGGGGGGGGGGGGGGGGGGTACAGGAGAGTAGGGAGCAGGGGGACAGGGGAGAAGTGGGGGGGGCAGGAGAGAAGGGAGCGGGGGGACAGGAGAGGGGGGAGGGTAGGAGAGAAGGGAGCGGGGGGACAGGAGAGGGGGGAGGGTAGGAGAGAAGGGAGCGGGGGGACAGGAGAGGGGGGAGGGTAGGAGAGAAGGGAGCGGGGGGACAGGAGAAGGGGGGGGGGGGACAGGAGAGAAGGGGGGGCGGACAGGAGAGAAGGGAGCGGGGGGGGGGGGGGGACAGGAGAGTAGGGAGTGGGGGGACAGGGGAGAAGTGGGGGGGGCAGGAGAGAAGGGAGCGGGGTCTCCTCTCATACAGGACAGATAGAAAGCTGCATTTTCCAGGGACTTCTCTCCACTCTCTCCCTACCTACAGGGAACGTTAAATATTCTTAGACAAGGACTTATTAAATGCCCGGATGTCAGACACCGTCCCCGGGGAGAAGACACACAAGATGGGTCCACCGCCTGGTGTTAAATGTGGAAGTGCTGGGAGCGGGACGGACATCCAACAGAGCTCGCTGCCCACTCAACTCATCTTCACTAAAGGAGCCGAATCAAACGGGCACTTCAGCAGCTGCTCACAGCAAACAGAGCAAACGAAGCGCTTCCTAAACACACAGACAAATCACCCCCAACCCCAATCCCAAACACCCACAGACAAATCACCCCCAATTCCATCACCCTCAATCCCATCAACCCCAATCCCATCAACCCCAATCCCATCAACCCCAATTCCATCACCCCATCACACCCAAATCCCATCAACCCCAACCCCATCATCCCTAATCCCAAACACCCACAAACAAATCACCCCCAATCCCATCACCCCCCAAACCCAATCACCCCCAATCCCATCTCGCCCAAATCCCATCACCCCCAAATCCCATCAATTCCATCACCCCCAATTCCATCAATCCCATCACCCCCAAAATCCCACCACCCCCAATTCCATCAATCCCATCACCCCCAAAATCCCATCACCCCCAATTCCATCAATCCCATCACCCCCAAAATCCCATCACCCCCAATTCCATCAATCCCATCACCCCCAAAATCCCATCACCCACAATTCCTTCAACCCCATCACCCCCAATCCCATCAACCCCAATTCCATCACCCCCCAAATCTCATCACCCCAATCCCATCACCTCAAAATCCCATCTCCCCCAAATCCCATCACCACCAATCCCATCACCTCCATATCCCACACTAAAACACAACGTCTGGCTGCAGTATATGTACTGCTGGCTCTACTAGTTCCATAAACTAAAATTTGCCAGGATAGTCATCATTATCCCCCTGTGACAGACCCAACCGGGACAGAGGCTTCTGGAGGGGATGGCAGGCTAGCCTCTTGCCTACTATGGGCCCTGACGTTTGAGGGGGGGGGGGGGGTGTTCTGTTATACTGCATCTCCATCTTTATAGCTCAGGCTGGAGCTTCAAATGAAGAATATGGTTACTGTGGATACCTCAGACAGTTCGTGTTTCCAAAACTCCGACAAATAAGTGAGTTGTGTATCCGTGTAGCTCACTTGGCACAATAGTGACATTAAGAGCCATCACATGACCTGCTTATCCAAACTTCATGCAAGTTCTTGTATTGTTACTTTCACTATTCATGGGTACAAGATCTGTCACAATTGATGTTTCTTTCATTTATATGACCAGTATTCAGTTTGTTACTTTTCACTGTAAACACCATTTTAAAAAAAGAAAGAAAACAAAGAACGTTTATAAAAAAATAAACAAAAGATAAAAAGCAATGACTGGGGCTTACTTGATGATGGCCTCGTGTGAGCGGTAGTTCTCACAGAGTAGAATGCGACAAGGGAACTCGGCGGGGTAATGTTCATACAGGCGGTCCAGTAAGGACACATGAAGATTGCGCTCTCTGGCAAACTCACTGTAGACAAAGGGGCTGAGCTGGAAGAGAAACACAAATGTCATCAGTTCTACAATCACATCATCTCTCCATCCACTTCTACATGTATTTATTACAGGCATTTATACAGAGCTTTACATCAGGGGTGCTCAACCTGAAGGGCTAGGGCCACTTAAAGTGGACCTTCAGTGATTTTTTTCATCTTTCCATCTATTAAATCTCCTGTCCTTGTTGTTGTCGTTTTAACTTTGGATAGAATTTTTTTTTCTGCCAGTAAATCCTTTATACAGCCCACTTGTTGTTACCTGTCTGGTCATTGGCCTAGGCTTATGACATCATGTACAGTTCTCTCTCTCACCCTCCTGAGAGTTTGCCAGGAAGGGGGGGGGGGGGGAAGTCATAAAAGGCTAAATGAGAGCTGCGGAGCTGCAGGTGTGCCTCTGTGTAAATCCAGGAAGTGAACAGGCAGCAGCTTCAGCTGCCCACAGTTGAAATGGCTGCAGTCAGGCTCAGTGGAGGGAGATTTCTGCAGCAAGTACAGAATCCCAGTATATATAAAATAATATGCAAAGTGGTTGAAGGGAAGCTTCAGAATGACAAAGAGGTTTTTTTATTATGCGAGCAGACTGCTTAAGTAATTTGATAACCGGTTACAGGCCACAATGCAATATGGGGGATTGAGCCCCCGATAAGGTTGCTTTCACACTGATGCCCTGTAGTTTAGCACCACCCTGGGTGCAGGGCACCTGTGGCTTTCCTGCTGGTTAGCTGTGCTTTACTATTACATCATGTGGGGTGTGGTGCTGCATTCAGGAGTTTTGTTGCACTTTCAGAAAGGCACCAAACCCACAGGATATAATAGAAGTCTATGGGTTGCCAGAACGAGCTCCTAAGAGAAGCTCTGTGGCAACCCAAGTCGGGAGGGAGTACTACGGTGGATTCTGTGGGCTCACAGGAAAGGTTAATGTGCATTATATCGGTCTATTGAGTGCATAGAGGAGGAGGATCACCACACTTCTGCTGACCAAGTGGAGATGTTTTTTGCACGTGGGGACACCATTATAGGAGTACCTTTTGGGGACTTTATGAATTACTGGACATTTATTGAGCACCAGCACTAGAAGATTGCAGGGGTCACAGCCACGGTCCTGGACAGGGAGTTAGAGCCTAAGATTCCCCAGGGCACCGGGTCTAAAAACCAGCAAGTTTTCACCAGAAACTCTGATGGTGAGGATGGACTACGCTGCAGCTGACTCCAGGTCGTGGCCCCTAGGGTCTCCCAGCTCACACTCATGGCTGGCTCTGGAGAGGAAGCAGCAGCACAGGGCAACTAGGAATAGTCAGTAGGCAGGCCAAGGTTGGGGCGACAAGCAGACAGGAATGGTCAAGACAAGCCGAAGGTCGGGATAACAGGCAGGCATGGTCAGGAGAAAGCCAAGTCGGTACACGGAACAAAGAGCACATGTCATGAATGACACAAATGTAGATTGGCAAGCTAGCAGTGCACAGGTTAATATTGTGCTTCCTGTTAGGGGCCCGGGTGGAGCCATGCTTGAGGGAAGATTACTTAAGCACACAGGTGAACAGCGATTGGTCTCTAGGCCAGGGGTCTCAAACTAGCAGCCCCCCAGCTGTTGCGAAACTACAAGTCCCATGAGGCATTGCAAGGCTGACAGTTACAAGCATGACTCCCGCAGGCAGAGGCATGATGGGACTTGTAGTTTTGCAACAACTGGAGGGCCGCCAGGTTGAGACCCCCTGCCCTAGGCTGAACACAACAGAGAGGTAAGCAGACAGACATGAACATTGCTGCAGAGTCATGACAGTGTGCATGGAGTAGATAGTGTGTGTGCTGGCGGCCTCTGCACAAATAGGAGAAGAACACTGATCATCATCCTCGTATTTTATTACCGATCAGTGGCCCTTTCAGATTGGGGATGTCCTGCTACATTATGATGACAGGTTCACTTTAAAATGGAACTAAAGGCTTCCGACTTAGCAATCTCCTTCAACTCAGTGTACAATCCCAGAGTATCTTTCGGGTGACAGAATAAATGATCTCCCCGTCCTCCAGTGCCGTAGTTCCCTCATCCCAGGCAAAAGATTTTGAAAGCCTCCACCCACCAATCCCACTGTGATAACCACATTCTAAACACACCTTCTGCTAACCTACACAGACAGCACAGGGACAACACTGACGAAGAAAAACCTTTAGGAGACAAGGTACCGATCCTCACCTGCATATGATCCCCCGCCAGGACAATACGAGTGGTTTTGGTGGCAAGAGCCAAAGGCATGATGGTTTCACACTCCATTGCTTGTGCTGCTTCATCTAAAAGGATGTGTGTAAAAAAACCTGAAATGGAGAAAAGAAAAAAAACGGGACACATGAGACACAAAAGGCCTTCATGGAGCCACCTGCAAACAGGAGTAGTGGAGCTGCCATCTTCCTTCAGTCCTCCCGCTGCTCTGACTATGAGGCTAATGATACCTCTGTATACTGCAGACCACTGGAGAGACATAGTCAGGTATACCCCATTAAATCATTCCCCGCATCTATTACCTTTTGTACCATCACCCCCTCCTTTAGAATGTAAGCTCTACGAGCCGGGCCCTCCTGTCCCTTCTGTATTGAACTGTACTGTAATTGTGCTGTCCCCCCTCTACATTGTAAAGCGCTGCGTAAACTGTTGGCGCTATATAAACTGTGTATAATAATATAATAATATGTATACATCAAATGGCAATTATCCTTTATTGAATTGACATTAAACAGCCAACAAGATTCGGCCATCAGGTCTTAATCATGGCTGACTTTCACTCAGCAATGATTAAGGCCAGACAGTCGAAACACGTTGGCTCTTCGTCTGTTCACCTCTATGATCTAAGAGGCCGGGAGCGACGTCATGAAGTCACTTTGAGTTTAGGGTGGATGTACACAATTTTTTTTTTTTTTGAAAGCAACAGATCTATTTTTTTTTTTTTTTTGTGAGCGGATGCCTTCAAGGGTAGAGGCAAGATCTGGGGTTTTATAGATCCCCAATGTCTTCACAAAGAGGACTTGTCCAGATTTATTTTTTATCACAAGAGATGTTTACATTTCCTGCAATAGTAAGAAAAGCAAACAAAAAAAAAAAAAAAGTCAAAGTCAAAATGGACACTGTAAAAATATATTTTTTTAAATAAATAAGTGCCCCTGTCCCCCGTGCACGCACGGGGGAACGCATATGTAGGTCACGCACGCAAATGTAAACAGTGTTCACACCACACATGTGGCCGACAGTTGCCAGCTCTGCTCACGGAGCTGCGAGAACCGTGCTATCAGTGAATAGGGCGATCAGTCGGTTTTCAGTCTTAGAGTAGGTGGGGGTTAGATGCTGCACCAACCTAGGTAAGTATGATTCTTGGAAGCCCCCTCAAAATAAATAATGGAGCCTGATCTTGATATCATAGATGTGCACAAGAGCCGTGGCTCTCTCCCTCCTCATTGACATATAGCAGCAGGAGCCACTGACTCCTGCTGTTGTCAATCACAGACAGCGAGCATTCAGTGGGGGGCGGTGGGTGGGTGACACCAAGACACGCTGTGTGTGTTAATAGACACAAAGAGCTGGCCTGGGAGTAAGCCTGCAAGTGGCTTGCTATGGGAGAACTCGGCAAGGGGGAGGAGCCAGTATCTCCAGCGGGCGGGGGGGTGGGGGGTGGGGGGGCGGCCAAGAAGTGGAGGATCGGGGCTGCTCTGTACAAAACCACTACAGAGCCGGTAAGTATAACATGTTTATATTTTTTTAATTTTACCTTTACAATCACTTTAACTCACCAGGTTCCAGATCCAGCTGGCACAAGTATTGGGAGGTGCTGAGTGTCACCACCACCACCCTGTGCCGGATGACGTCTTCCTTCTGTGGCATCTGGAAGGTGGCATGTGTACTGGAGATGAGACAGTACTGATGGACCACCGGGTGCACCGTCTTCACCCAGCGGTTTCTGAAATATACCCTGTGGGGTGGAAAAAAAAAAAAGGGAGGTCAAGGAGCATGTTCCTCCCGATAAATTCCCGTTACCATGGACACGACGACATATAAACACATTGCCTTACCTGAGCGGCCTAGCCTGGGGATTCCCTGTTTCCACGTATGGGTGGAGATAGTCCTTGATGTAGAGGTCAGCAGCACTATTAGAATGGGTGCAAATTAAAACCCTGGGGAGGAAAACAAAAACCAATATTCTCAGAATGAATAGTAGGGGAGAGACTGGGCTTCTATGAACATATTATACACTGAAAGATAAACCCAAAAAACAAACAGGAAATAAATTGTGGATTACCAGTTCTTAGATGTGGTGGCTGCATTGTTTATTTTTTTTTTTTAGGCTCTGATCCATCCAGCAGGTCTGCTGTTTTACGATTTGGCCTCATTCACACAGGTGGTAGGAAAAGGGAGCAGTAAAAAACAGGCAACAGAGCCACAATTTTACATTAAAATGCATTTTCTCCCCCAAAAAATTGTGTTTGAAAAACCGCTGACCAGATACTGTGTAACATAAAAAACTGCTATGACCACCCATTTATTCTCTAGGGTCTCTTCTTAAAAAAAAAAATGTATATGTTTGGGGGTTCTAAGTAATTTTCTAGCAAAAAATACAGATTTTTACATATATGAGAAAAGTGTCAGAATTGGTCCGGTTGGCAAATGGTAAATTGCTGCGACTCAAGTCGTAGCAACTTTGAAAAAAGGTTCCTGCACTATTTTTTTTAGCAATTTCACTTGCATTGACTTCTGTTAAATGAAGTCACAAGCAGCAATGAAATTGGAAGTGCAAATCGCATTGCAACAAGCCACCATTTTTTTCTCTAGGGCAGTGATGGCACACCTCGGCACCCCAGATGTTTTGCAACTACATTTCCCATGATGCTACACTGCAGAGTGCCAGAGCATCATGGGAAATGTAGTTCCAAAACATCTGGGGTGCCAAGGTTCACCATCACTGCTCTAGGGTCTCTGCTAAAAACAATATATAATGTTTGGGGGGTTATAAGTAATTTTGTAGCAAAAAATACTGATTTAAACTTGTAAACAAAAAGTGCCAGAAAAGGGAGGGTCAGCAAGTGGATGAGCCCTATATACAGTAATAAGAGACGTCATGGCGTACCATTCCTTTCCTCTCCCGCCGGCTCTCTTACCTGTTCTCCTGCTGTTTGAGAATGTGCTTCACAGCCTGAGCCAGGGTGAAGGTCTTGCCTGTTCCATAAGGGCCGATGATTAAAATGGGTGGCAGTTGTATAGACAGGGGCGTAGTGATGGCCAAAATGGCTTCCTTCTGCTTTGCGTTCAGTCTTGGATCCAGCAGTTCATCCCATTGCCTGTGGGGGGGGGGCAGAGACAGCGAAATATCAACAGCATGCAACTAGGAATGTCACTACTTTATACAAATATCTTACAGAAGCTCAATATTTCCTGAAGGCTTCCTGCTTAGTAACGTACGCAGAGTATGCACTTCAGTGTGCCTCTGTATACAGCCCGGCCATACAACTGTCACGTAATTTAAACTGCTTTCCATCCACCGGACCATTCCAAAAATATGGTCGCAAGTAATCACCAGAATCTAAGAATTCTACCCCCCACCCTGTCTAACAGTCCACCAAAATTGGGCTCAGATTTCATTTATTCAAAAGCTGAATCAAAAATAGAAAAAAATATCAAGAAATAACAAAATCAATGCCCCAATGACGTCACATCTGACAAAACACGTAGGGTGGAGTCTATGTTGTGTGATATTATCACGCCATTCAAGTGTGTATACAATGGACTTCATCGCGGGAAATATTGTTTTTAAATGCTGGCTTATAACTGGCTTGATGTAAGTTTTTAGCAGCTTATTTTCAAAATAAAGTGGAGTCTAGGGATCTGGTAAGTATACACCTTAGTAAATATCACGGTGGAGGTGCACTTGGTGGAATCTCATCCAATCATTCCCTTTCTTTAGATATCGCTTCAAGGATTTTTTTGGTCTGCTCGTCACCATTCACATACTTTGAGCACTATATGGACTTTTGTTATAAGACTATCATTTATCTGGCGTGGAAATTTTTTGTTTTTTTGAAAAGAAAATATCAGCAATGTCTGACAGCGATTAGGTTTCTGCACCGGGTTCAAGTGCGGCGATTTCAATTTACTTTTTTATTTTAACCTGTTATACGATTGTACAATTCAATATACTGTACACACATACCAGACTTTATACCCATTTTTTTTTCATTAAGTTACTATATCACCCACAATGTATCATTTTAATAACAGTGATTATGATTATTATTATTATAAAGTAATTTTTTTCTTCAAACTCCCATATTCTAATTTTTGTGTAATTATTCTGACACTCTCATTACTACTGACTGTATGGTTTGAATTATGACCCCATGGAGGGGATATTATATCTATATCAGATTGATATGTAAATCTTCCTATGTTTTTTCTAGCCCTGTGAAGGGGGCACTTAGACCCCTGAAACGCGTTGGCTACTTTCTGAATTCTACCCCTGACCTTTAATGGAATAACGTTGTATCTGGACCTCTTCGCAGTGGTGTGGCGCTTCAATTTCAATTCTTTATAC
The DNA here is from genome assembly GCF_042186555.1 of Aquarana catesbeiana. Taxonomy (NCBI): domain Eukaryota; kingdom Metazoa; phylum Chordata; class Amphibia; order Anura; family Ranidae; genus Aquarana; species Aquarana catesbeiana. The sequence goes on from NC_133335.1 coordinate 4,274,469, forward strand.
ATAAACACTCCTGTGAGCTGCAATGTGGACTCCAATGTGTGACCAATGTTCATGAACATTCAGCTGCTTTGACAATACAAATCCACAATACAGACACAGGAACGAGGCCCGGTGCAGATTTATCACGCTACAGCACAAAGTGCCCAAAATATATCTGATAAACTTCTATCTCAGCACGCTCCCTCTTTCCAAGTAGTAAAAGCTGGCAGCCCGGAGTGGAACGATGAAGGGGGGTATTTTTAGCTGCATTGTGCCCGCTCCAGTCCCCGCTATGTAATGACATAATAATGTAACATGAAGTCGGTGTCAGATTAGCCCTCTTCCCGCCATTATTGTCCTGGCAGCAGTGTGAGCCAACGTGCGCCGAGTCCTTTGTCTGAAGCTGGAACGCGTCTCAAGTCGTGATCAGCGATCATTGTTATGATGCGGGACGCAGCGTGCCAAAAATACAAACCGCAAAGGATAGCGAAACGCTGCCTGATCTCCTTCCCTGCCCAACAATATTTCTGGGACGATGTGACAGCGCTGGAATGGGAAGTCCGCGGAGGTAATACACAGCCGGGACGCCGGACACAATTTAAGTGATGACATCCCGATATTTGCTACTTTGTAATGAAATAGTCAATGAGCAAAGATTTAGGGGATATCTAGAAATGCTACTGAATAACCAGACAATTAATGAGGGGGAGGGAGAGAGAGGGGGTGGTGGAGAGAGGGGGAAAAAGAGAGAGGGGAAGCAGAGAGAGGGGAAGCAGAGAGAGGGGAAGCAGAGAGAGGGGAAGCAGAGAGAGGGGAGGCAGAGAGAGGGGAGGCAGAGAGAGGGGAGGCAGAGAGAGGGGGGAGAGAGCAGAGAGAGAGAGGGAGAGAGCAGAGAGAGAGGGAGAGAGAGGGGGAGAGAGCAGAGAGAGAGAGGGGGGAGAGAGCAGAGAGAGAGAGGGGGGAGAGAGCAGAGAGAGGGGAGGAGAGAGCAGAGAGAGGGGGAGGAGAGAGCAGAGAGAGAGGGGGGGGGAGAGAGCAGAGAGAGAGGGGGGGGGAGAGAGCAGAGAGAGAGGGGGAGGAGAGAGCAGAGAGAGTGGGGGAGGAGAGAGCAGAGAGAGAGGGGGAGGAGAGAGCAGAGAGAGAGAGAGGGCGGAGAGAGCAGAGAGAGAGGGGGGAGAGAGCAGAGAGAGAGAGGGGGGGAGAGAGCAGAGAGAGAGAGGGGGGGAGAGAGCAGAGAGAGGGGGGGAGAGAGCAGAGAGAGAGAGGGGGGAGAGAGCAGAGAGAGAGAGGGGGGAGAGAGCAGAGAGAGAGAGAGGGGGGAGAGAGCAGAGAGAGAGAGGGGGGGAGAGAGCAGAGAGAGAGAGGGGGGGGAGAGAGCAGAGAGAGAGAGGGGGGGAGAGAGCAGAGAGAGAGAGGGGGGGAGAGAGCAGAGAGAGAGAGGGGGGGAGAGAGCAGAGAGAGAGAGGGGGGGAGAGAGCAGAGAGAGAGAGGGGGGGAGAGAGCAGAGAGAGAGAGGGGGGGAGAGAGCAGAGAGAGAGAGGGGGGGAGAGAGCAGAGAGAGAGAGGGGGGGAGAGAGCAGAGAGAGAGAGGAGGGGAGAGAGCAGAGAGAGAGAGGGGGGGAGAGAGCAGAGAGAGAGAGGGGGGGAGAGCAGAGAGAGAGGGGGAGAGAGCAGAGAGAGGGGGGGAGAGAGCAGAGAGAGAGAGGGGGGGAGAGAGCAGAGAGAGAGGGGGGGGAGAGAGCAGAGAGAGAGAGGGGGGGAGAGAGCAGAGAGAGAGAGGGGGGAGAGAGCAGAGAGAGAGGAGGGAGAGCAGAGAGAGAGAGGGGGGGAGAGAGCAGAGAGAGAGAGGGGGGGAGAGAGCAGAGAGAGAGAGGGGGGGAGAGAGCAGAGAGAGAGGGGGGAGAGAGCAGAGAGAGAGAGGAGGGGAGAGAGCAGAGAGAGGGGGGGGGAGAGAGCAGAGAGAGAGAGGAGGGGAGGAGGAGAGAGAGGGGGGAGAGAGAGAGAGAGGGGGAGAGAGCAGAGAGAGAGAGGGGGGGGGGAGCAGAGAGAGGGGGGGGAGAGAGCAGAGAGAGAGGGGGGGGAGAGCAGAGAGAGAGAGGGGGGGGAGAGCAGAGAGAGAGAGAGGGGGGGAGAGAGCAGAGAGAGAGAGGGGGGGAGAGAGCAGAGAGAGAGGGGGGAGAGAGCAGAGAGAGAGGGGGGGGAGAGCAGAGAGAGAGGGGGGGTGAGCAGAGAGGGGGGGAGAGAGCAGAGAGAGAGCAGAGAGGGCAGAGCAGAGAGAGGGGGAGAGAGCAGAGAGAGAGGGGGGGGGAGAGAGCAGAGAGAGAGGGGGGGGAGAGAGCAGAGAGAGAGGGGGGGAGAGAGCAGAGAGAGAGAGGGGGGGGAGAGAGCAGAGAGAGAGAGGGGGGGAGAGAGCAGAGAGAGAGAGGGGGGGAGAGAGCAGAGAGAGAGGGGGGAGAGAGCAGAGAGAGGGGGGAGAAGGAGCAAAGAGAGGGGGAGAGAGAGCAGAGAGAGAGGGGGGAGAGAGCGGGGAGAGAGAGCCAAGAGAGAGGGGGGAGAAAGCAGAGAGAGGGGGGAGAAAGCAGAGAGAGGGGGGAGAAAGCAGAGAGAGGGGGGAGAAAGCAGAGAGAGGGGGGAGAGAGCAGAGAGAGGGGGGAGAGAGCAGAGAGAGAGGGGGGGAGAGAGCAGAGAGAGAGGGGGGGGAGAGAGCAGAGAGAGAGGGGGGGAGAGAGCAGAGAGAGGGGGGGGAGAGAGCAGAGAGAGAGGGGGGAGAAGGAGCAAAGAGAGGGGGAGAGAAAGCAAAGAGAGAGGGGGGGAGAGAAAGCAAAGAGAGAGGGGGGAGAGAGAGCAGAGGGAGAGGGGGAGAGAGAGCAGAGGGAGAGAGAGCAGAGAGAGAGAGCAGAGAGAGAGAGCAGAGAGAGAGGGGGGAGAGAGCAGAGAGAGAGGGGGGGAGAGAGCAGAGAGAGAGAGGAGGGGAGAGAGCAGAGAGAGAGAGGGGGGGGAGAGAGCAGAGAGAGAGAGGGGGGGGAGAGAGCAGAGAGAGAGAGGGGGGGGGAGCAGAGAGAGAGAGGGGGGGGGAGCAGAGAGAGAGAGAGGGGGGGGAGAGCAGAGAGAGAGAGGGGGGGGAGAGAGCAGAGAGAGAGAGGGGGGGAGAGAGCAGAGAGAGAGAGGGGGGAGAGAGCAGAGAGAGAGGGGGGGAGAGAGCAGAGAGAGAGGGGGGGAGAGAGCAGAGAGAGAGGGGGGGGGTAAGCAGAGAGGGGGGGGGAGAGCAGAGAGAGAGCAGAGAGGGCAGAGCAGAGAGAGGGGGAGAGGGCAGAGCAGAGAGAGGGGGAGAGGGCAGAGCAGAGAGAGGGGGAGAGGGCAGAGCAGAGAGAGGGGGAGAGAGCAGAGAGAGAGGGGGGGGAGAGAGCAGAGAGAGAGGGGGGGAGAGAGCAGAGAGAGGGGGGGAGAGAGCAGAGAGAGGGGGGGGGGCAGAGAGAGAGGGGGGGAGAGCAGAGAGAGAGGGGGGGAGAGAGCAGAGAGAGAGAGCCAAGAGAGAGGGGGGGAGAAAGCAGAGATAGGGGGGAGAGAGCAGAGAGAGAGGGGGGAGAGAGCAGAGAGAGAGGGGGGAGAGAGCAGAGAGAGAGGGGGGGGAGAGAGCAGAGAGAGAGGGGGGGAGAGAGCAGAGAGAGAGGGGGGGAGAGAGCAGAGAGAGAGGGGGGGAGAGAGCAGAGAGAGAGGGGGGAGAGAGAGCAGAGAGAGAGGGGGAGAGAGAGCAGAGAGAGAGGGGGGAGAGAGAGCAGAGAGAGAGGGGGGAGAGAGAGCAGAGAGAGAGGGGGGAGAGAGAGCAGAGAGAGAGGGGGGAGAGAGAGCAAAGAGAGAGGGGGGAGAGAGAGCAAGAGAGAGGGGGGAGAGAAAGCAAAGAGAGAGGGGGGAGAGAGAGCAGAGGGAGAGGGGGGAGAGAGAGCAGAGGGAGAGGGGGGAGAGAGAGCAGAGGGAGAGGGGGGAGAGAGAGCAGAGAGAGAGGGGGGAGAGAGAGCAGAGAGAGAGGTGGGAGAGAGAGCAGAGAGAGAGGGGGGAGAGAGCAGAGAGAGAGAGCAGAGAGGGGAGAGCAGAGAGCAGAGAGGGGAGAGCAGAGAGCAGAGAGGAGAGAGCAGAGAGGAGAGGGGGGAGAGAGAGCAGAGAGGTGGGAGAGAGAGCAGAGAGAGAGGTGGGAGAGAGAGCAGAGAGAGAGGGGGGAGAGAGAGCAGAGAGAGAGGGGGGGAGAGAGAGCAGAGAGAGAGGGGGGAGAGAGAGCAGAGAGAGAGGGGGGAGAGAGAGCAGAGAGAGGGGGGAGAGAGAGCAGAGAGAGGGAGAGAGCAGAGAGAGGGGGGGATAGAGAGAGGCGGGATAGCAGAGAGGTGGGGGATAGCAGAGAGGTGGGGGGATAGCAGAGAGGTGGGGGGATAGCAGAGAGGTGGGGGGATAGCAGAGAGGGGGGGTAGCAGAGAGAGAGGAGGGGGGGTAGCAGAGAGAGAGGGGAGGGGGGGTAGCAGAGAGAGGGGGGGGGTAGCAGAGAGAGGGGGGGGAGATAGCAGAGAGAGAGCGAGAGAGCAGAGAGAGAGCAAAGAGAGGGGGGAGAGAGAGCAGAGAGAGAGAGGGGGAGAGAGAGCAAAGAGAGGGGGGAGAGAGAGCAGAGAGAGAGAGGGGGAGAGAGAGCAAAGAGAGAGAGGGGGAGAGAGAGCAAAGAGAGAGAGGGGGAGAGAGAGCAAAGAGAGAGAGGGGGAGAGAGAGCAAAGAGAGAGAGGGGGAGAGAGAGCAGAGAGAGAGGGGGAGAGAGAGCAGAGGAGAGAGGGGGAGAGAGAGCAGAGAGAGGGGGGAGAGAGAGCAAAGAGAGAGGGGGGAGAGAGAGCAAAGAGAGAGGGGGGAGAGAGAGCAAAGAGAGAGGGGGGAGAGAGAGCAAGAGAGAGGGGGGAGAGAGAGCAAAGAGAGAGGGGGGAGAGAGAGCAAAGAGAGAGGGGGGAGAGAGAGCAGAGGAGAGGGGGGGAGAGAGAGCAGAGAGGGGAGATAGAGAGAGGGGGGATAGCAGAGAGGTGGGGGAAGCAGAGAGGTGGGGGGAAGCAGAGAGGTGGGGGGAAGCAGAGAGGTGGGGGAGATAGCAGAGAGGGGGGGGTAGCAGAGAGAGAGGGGGGGGTAGCAGAGAGAGAGGGGGGAGATAGCAGAGAGAGAGCGAGAGAGCAGAGAGAGAGGGGGGAGAGCAGAGAGAGAGAGGGGGGGAGAGAGCAGAGAGAGAGAGGGGGGGAGAGAGCAGAGAGAGAGAGGGGGGGGGAGCAGAGAGAGAGAGGGGGGGGAGCAGAGAGAGAGAGAGGGGGGGAGAGAGCAGAGAGAGAGAGGGGGGGAGAGAGCAGAGAGAGAGAGGGGGGGAGAGAGCAGAGAGAGAGAGGGGGGAGAGAGCAGAGAGAGAGGGGGGGAGAGAGCAGAGAGAGAGGGGGGAGAGAGCAGAGAGAGAGGGGGGGTAAGCAGAGAGGGGGGGGGAGAGCAGAGAGAGAGCAGAGAGGGCAGAGCAGAGAGAGGGGGAGAGGGCAGAGCAGAGAGAGGGGGAGAGGGCAGAGCAGAGAGAGGGGGAGAGGCAGAGCAGAGAGAGAGGGGGAGAGAGCAGAGAGAGAGGGGGGGAGAGAGCAGAGAGAGAGGGGGGGAGAGAGCAGAGAGAGGGGGGGAGAGAGCAGAGAGAGGGGGGGGGCAGAGAGAGAGGGGGGGGAGAGCAGAGAGAGAGGGGGGAGAGAGCAGAGAGAGAGAGCAAGAGAGAGGGGGGAGAAAGCAGAGATAGGGGGGGAGAGAGCAGAGAGAGAGGGGGGGAGAGAGCAGAGAGAGAGGGGGGGGAGAGAGCAGAGAGAGAGGGGGGGAGAGAGCAAGAGAGAGGGGGGGAGAGAGCAGAGAGAGAGGGGGGGGAGAGAGCAGAGAGAGAGGGGGGAGAGAGAGCAGAGAGAGAGGGGGGAGAGAGAGCAGAGAGAGAGGGGGGAGAGAGAGCAGAGAGAGAGGGGGGAGAGAGAGCAAGAGAGAGGGGGGAGAGAGAGCAGAGAGAGAGGGGGGAGAGAGAGCAGAGAGAGAGGGGGGAGAGAGAGCCAGAGAGAGAGGGGGGAGAGAGAGCAAGAGAGAGGGGGGAGAGAAAGCAAAGAGAGAGGGGGAGAGAGAGAGAGAGCAGAGAGAGAGGTGGGAGAGAGAGCAGAGAGAGAGGGGGGAGAGAGAGCAGAGAGAGAGGGGAGCAGAGAGGGGAGAGCAGAGAGCAGAGGGGGAGAGCAGAGCAGAGAGGAGAGCAGAGAGCAGGAGAGCAGAGAGAGGGAGAGAGCAGAGAGCAGAGAGAGAGGAGGGGGGAGAGAGAGAGCAGAGAGAGGTGGGAGAGAGAGCAGAGAGAGAGGGGGGAGAGAGAGCAGAGAGAGAGGGGGGGAGAGAGAGCAGAGAGAGAGGGGGGAGAGAGAGCAGAGAGAGAGGGGGGGAGAGAGAGCAGAAGAGAGGGGGGAGAGAGAGCAGAGAGAGGGAGAGAGCAGAGAGAGGGGG